>NC_136000.1:765345-782845 GCF_048128805.1 Centroberyx gerrardi
AAAACACAGATTAGACACTTCAGACACATCCAATAAACAATGTAAAGTGCAGAATGCATTCAATGAAGTGAAGGCATCTGAACCTTTCCCCGATACGTCGTTCTCTCTTCTCACGGGGAGAACGTCACGCCTAACTCCCTTCAAAAATGAGTCAGTTTAAAGCTACCTTGCCTATTGGCAAAGTTACATACGGTTTACCATCAAGACCAAGACCATTTCCGAAGCGTTAGAAGACACTCTTCATTTCGGCATACATACCGTTCACCAAACAGCAATTATTTCAATAAAATATCAACTTTTACAAGTGGTTTATATAAATTAGTCCTACATAGTGGATGGTATGTATGCCGAGTAGAATAGTGGATTCTGTTGATTCATTACAGGTGTGCAGCTATACTCTACGAGACGTATACCAGTGCTGCTATGCAAAACAACTTTAAATATACCGATTTTTGAATGAAGTTTGGCGTTAAGGTCACTCCGAAAGAAAGAACCCCACGTATAAAGTCGTAGTAAATTAATTACCCTTTAAGCTTTGTATGAGTGGCGAGCTTCTCCATTTCTCATGGGCGATAACATGTCCGAGAGGAGGAACCGCATTCAACACAACAGGCGACTTACTCTCCATATAGTGAAAGACGGGTCTAGTTCACTGTGTTCAGATGGTTAAAGATCGATTTATTCAACGGTGCCCGTATGGTCAAAGGCAGATTTAGTTAACGGTTTTCATACAGAATAGTTTAGGACGAACTAACTTAACTAACGTTGTGTTTGTTTTGTTGCCTCCAAACGTCCAAATCTTCTTCTTCGTGTGTTCTATTGACTTGGTGTCGGTGAAATGAGGTCCGGCTGACTCCCCGTCGCCCCCTGGTGGACAGGAGGCCCAACACAGCAGCTGTCCGCCCGCACGGCCTCCAGATGGCGCTGTTGTGAATTTAATGTAAGCCCAACAAAGCACTGGAGGCTCCCAGTGATGTTACAGCGGCGAGGTGCTAACAAAGCTGTTGGCTGCTCTGAAGTCCCTGGAAAACACTCACAGCTTACTGCTTTTTTAAATTGTTGTATATTAATTGTTGTGCTGCTGCAGCGACCTAATTTCCTCACAGGGATCAATAGTTCCATCTTCTCTCTAATCAGCTGCTCTGGATCTGTCCATGTTGCATGTGATTGGCTGTTTGTTATGAAGCCCCGCCTCTTTCACATCTGATAGGTGAATCCAGGTTGACAGGCAGTGGTTGACAGCCAGTTGATGACCAGCTACATGGAGACCATACGGATCGGTTATCCGGGACCGCCGTTGTTCGGTTTAGTGAAGCCAGCTAACGCAAAGACAGCATGACTATGTTGAACTCGCTTCGTGAGACAGAAACTGGACTTGTAAATGTGTTCTGAATTTAAATTAATTGATGAAGCAATAAAGAATTTGAAGAAAAAACGCGAACACACCGCACTGCCCCCTGGCGGTCAGACAGAGGCTCTTCCTGTTTTATCGTCGACGCTGTTTCTGCTTCAGACTCGACGCTTGGAACAAAAAACAGGTAAGTTTTACCGTTTTATTCAGACGAAATGTGCCGTTACCAACACAGAACAGATATAACACATCTAAATAAATCATATCCACTCCCAGACTGCGCTTTGAACGCTATCAGCTACATTTTTCATGCTAGCTGAACCAACTCCGCTAGCTGCTAGCTGCCGGTTGGAAAACAGGCGGATTAACGTTGCTAGCGAGCACGCGCGGAGCCAGGTGCAAAATGTTGACTTCAGTCTACATTAATTTTGACGCGCTATTTGGTTAAATTTAGCAATTGCATGGAATTGCAACAAAAGTATTGAGTTTCATGTATTTTCTTGCAGTGGATGCTGTTGGTTTGCGTCGCAGAGAGCAGAGGCGATGCTGAAAATATCCATTCTGAAGGTAAATGACCTTGAAGACTCAGAGGCTCTGCAGCCGGTCTGGTCTGAGGGCGACCGGTGGGCGGCTGTTGTGGGATTTGCTGTGTTATGTGACTAATTCTAGAATTGCGGATACATTTCAAGTACAGAAAGAAAACAAAAAATAGGAATGTTTTTTCCATTCAACATGTTGTATTATCATAGAACACACTTTAAATTTAACATTGTCAGTATTTGCTGATCTTAAACCTGTAAGATTTTAAATATTTTTTTGGAAAATCAATGTACTAACAGAAAAATCGGTCAACTCAGTTATAGACAAATTGGGTTAAATATATATAGTCAACAAATGTAATACAATTTAAAACCATGCCTTCCCTAAGAGAACTTCTGTCTCTACATCCATTAATTCAACTTTAAATCTAATAAGATAAAGACTTTTTGTTTTGGAGTAAAAAAAAATAAAAAAAATTAACTGGCAAGTTGCCAAGATAGTGTGCATTTTCTGAAAACAGTTTTAAAAATGAATGAAATGCTTTGAAATGTCATGTGGTAAGAATGTTATGAGACAGCTTCTGATCATTTTGTTAACAATAAAACATATCTAATAATCATTTTAAAGACAAAACCTTACAAAAACAGAGTTGACATTGATGATAACAGAGTTGATCTGAATAACAGAGTTGACCACCTGGGGTCCATTCCAGAAAGCAGGTTCAACAAACCGAGTCTAACCCTGAACTCTGAGCTGATTAACCCCGAGACAGGAAACGCAAGAGTTTTCGGTTCCAGAACAGCTGATCTGAGTTAGTTCAATCAACTCTGAGTATGTTCACCTGAGTTAAGCTCGTGCGTGATGACAATAAAAAGCCATCATCAATGGAGCTCCGATACTACGATTCACCATGTAAATAAAACAGGTAAATAAAAGGCAGAGCCTCCGTTTTAATCCAGTGGACGTAGAGATATTAATGCATGTGTATGTGGACGGTGCACATTTATCTTTAAAAAAAGAGCCTGAGTCAGAGTGGGGGAAAGTGTCAATAAGTTAACACAATAAAGTTTTATTCAGTGTTGTCCATTAATTCATTTTTTACCAGACTTACATTTCCTTAATGGATGATATGTGGTGGAATCTGACTGTATTAGGTTATAGCCTACATTACATTTTAAATATATTTGTTCAGCTTTAATCTGACGGGGACAAAACACAGGGGTCAGCAACCGAAGATGAAAAATATAGTTAAAGATTTAAAAAATATATAGATCAAAGACATAGAGACATGACTGTAAGCTCACAATCTGATCCAGTAATAAAGTGTTTGGTGATTTGCACTTGAAAAGGCGTTGAGGTTAAATTACAGTAGATTTTAAATTTTTAGACATCTATTTGTATCTTGGCTCAACAGCATTCAGTGACTTTATTTCAGCTACTTCAACAAATGTAGTAAATTTAAACATTGTCACTGAAATGCTGTTAAAACACGTTAAGACTAGGCACCCTATTTAAAAAAGTCACTTTCAAACTACATTCTGCAGCTGCACCGATCCTGCTCACTCAGAAATATTAACATATAATCTCCAATATTATAGGAACGATGTTCCATCAGAGCGACCAATCACATCAGGAGTGGTAGAGATAATTATTCATTGATCCTACGTGTCTAAAGCTTCATACCGATTTTGTAAATTTAAACTGAGATTCCACATTATGTGCAATAAACATTTCAGTGCAGGAACTGCTCTAACAGACAGACAGCTGTCTTGTGTGCACAGTCACAGTGTTATAAAAAAAAACGAACTTCCACTCACAAAAAGGACATGCAGGTTTTATTCTGAGCTGAGGGTGAATTCACGCTGTGTAGGCTAATATTTGAATGTGAAGGCAAAAACCACTGTTCAAAGAAATGACTGATGTGCATAAAAGCGGTAACTTTAGATAGTCCTTGAGTAACGAACTAATATCCAACCAGGATTTTGATTCTGACATAAACCTCCGCTAATTAATGCGCTTTGATACGGATTGAATGAATGAGGAAATGAAACAGCGTGTCTGGCTCTGTAAGAGGGAGGAAACAGAGAGAAACTCAGGGTTTGTTGAAGAAAACCTGCCAGCGAGCGGGTTAGGTTCAGAGTCAGTTACCATGGTAACTGACCCAGAGTTTAAGTTACCTCTCTTTCTGGAACTGAAAACCCGGAGTTATTTTGGGAGCACATAAAACCTTGCAAATTGTATCGCAATTTTTGAGAAAAGCCGCAGCAAAATCAAGCATTTTTGGCCGCAATAATCACAAAAAAACTCCCTGAAATCCTGGTGGGACTGACTAAAGACACATCTCTTCAGGTTCCACCTGGACCCCTCCTGAACTAACCTATCTTCTTACCCTTCTTTAAAAACAAAAACAAAAAACAATTCAACGAATGCTATTTATTCTTATTGAAGTCTTAGCTGATGAAGACTGAGGCTGAATCCAAATGTCCGGACTTCGGCGGACTTGCAGACTTGCAGGCTTTAGGGCTCGCTCTTGTGAAGTCCAGGAGGGTTTAGGGCTGTCCAGTGTCAGAACTGATCAAGTCTGTAAGGCTCTCATGTGGACCTGTGGGGCGCTCCATGCAGACTTCCAGCGAGGCCGCTACCTTGCAGACTTCTCCGGCAATATTTCCCATCGTTCATTGCAGGACAGCTGTAACACGTCAGCTGACACAAAGGCAGATGTCAAACATGACGGGAAACAGGCAGAGGGTTTTCCTGTGTGAGTTACTAACATCTACTGATATGATGAAGCAGATATTCAGCCAGCATTGACTGTAATCAGCCTGTAACAGCTGATGGACTCCTCTGCTCTGCACCCTTCAGTAATCAATTGTTTAACGTTGATTTTGCGTCGGTGGTATCCACGGCAACGAGCGAGGGGAGAAGTCCCGTCCCATTCGCCCCTTGTATGCGGTCCCGCCCCCCTGAGCCCTGTGAACTCATGTAGTTACGCTGAACGCTTCAGTCAACGTCAGCATCCGTAAAACCAGAGTCCACGAGTCTGCAGTCCGGACATTTGGATTGGGCCAGAGATGCACAGTCAGTTTGACTACTGTTGACAAAATGCACTTGTTGTAAGTTGCTTTGGACAAAAGTGTCTGCTAAATGACATAATGTGATGTAATGTGATGTAATGTCCCTGAAACAGTGAACATCTAGGTTTCAAAGTTTGTAAAACATCTAAGTTTGTTCATCTGTTCTGCAGCTGTAAGTTTTGCAAAGTAATGAGACAGAAACCTGACCAGATGAAATAAGATCTGTGTGGCTTCATGTTCCAAATCCAAAACAAGCGGCAGGAAGTTTGAGTTTTACATCACTTCCTTCAGGAGAGAAATCAGCTGCCTGAATCATGTAGACCGGTCTTTCTTGTTATCACTAGCAGTAGAGCGCATGGAAACACGTCAGTTGAACCTGATTCCCCCCAGTCAGCAGGTGATCAGTCAGCAGGTGATCAGTCAGCAGGTGATCAGGTGATCAGTCAGCAGGTGATCAGCAGGTGATCAGTCAGCAGGTGATCAGTCAGCAGGTGATCAGCAGGTGATCAGGTGATCAGTCAGCAGGTGATCAGTCAGCAGGTGATCAGATGATCAGTCAGCAGGTGATCAGGTGAACAGTCAGCAGGTGATCAGTCAGCAGGTGATCAGTCAGCAGGTGATCAGTCAGCAGGTGATCAGCAGGTGATCAGTCAGCAGGTGATCAGCAGGTGATCAGTCAGCAGGTGAACAGTCAACAGGTGATCAGTCAGCAGGTGAACAGTCAGCAGGTGATCAGTCAGCAGGTGATCAGTCAGCAGGTGATCAGTCAGCAGGTGAACAGTCAACAGGTGATCAGTCAGCAGGTGAACAGTCAACAGGTGATCAGTCAGCAGGTGAACAGTCAGCAGGTGATCAGGTGATCAGTCAGCAGGTGATCAGTCAGCAGGTGATCAGTCAGCAGGTGAACAGTCAACAGGTGATCAGTCAGCAGGTGATCAGTCAGCAGGTGATCAGTCAGCAGGTGATCAGTCAGCAGGTGAACAGTCAACAGGTGATCAGTCAGCAGGTGAACAGTCAGCAGGTGATCAGTCAGCAGGTGAACAGTCAGCAGGTGATCAGTCAGCAGGTGATCAGTCAGCAGGTGATCAGTCAGCAGGTGATCAGTCAGCAGGTGATCAGTCAGCAGGTGATCAGTCAGCAGGTGAACAGTCAGCAGGTGATCAGGTGATCAGTCAGCAGGTGATCAGTCAGCAGGTGATCAGTCAGCAGGTGATCAGTCAGCAGGTGAACAGTCAGCAGGTGAACAGTCAGCAGGTGATCAGTCAGCAGGTGAACAGTCAGCAGGTGAACAGTCAGCAGGTGAACAGTCAGCAGGTGATCAGTCAGCAGGTGAACAGTCAGCAGGTGATCAGTCAGCAGGTGATCAGTCAGCAGGTGAACAGTCAGCAGGTGAACGTGTCTCTGTCCTCAGGTGGAGAACCCGTCCTGCCTGTGGGGGCGGGTGGTCCAGCGGCCCGGCGGAGACGCAGAGAGTCCAGAACAGTACGAGGAGCTGCAGGTCCGGATGAATCTGTTCTACCATGATGTCAGTCAGGACGTCCGCAGGCTGAAGCCGCCCGCCCTGCAGGAGGGACAGGTGACGCTCAGGCTCCTGTGCTGCGATTCCTTTATGTACTTCAATTCTTTAGTATTTTGGAAGTAAGAGCTGACATCATCAATATTAAATAGGTAACTAACTAACTAACCTGCGTCAGCTGGGGCACGTTCCGCGTGAAAATGCAGAATCACCCTGAAGGGGTCAAGCGTACCTCAAGAGCCGGTGCAAAACGGTGTAAAGTTTGAATCTGGAAAACAGTCAGCAGGTTTATACAGAGGAGCAGTGAAGGCAGCGGGGGTCAGAGGTCAGACCGTCCTGTTACCACAAGGTCACAGGCTTGATCACCCTGTGTGTGTGTGTGTGTGTGTGTATGTGTGTGTGTGTGTGTGTGTGTGTGTGTGTCCCAGTGTTTCCTCTAGGATTTTTTTTAGCAGCGGGGGGAAAGGGTTTTGTTGTACCTGGGTGGTGTGAGCGTGTAGTACGCTGGCGGTCGGAGTGAATATCAATAGGTAATTAAAAAATGTGAAATAAAGTGACACTTGACTGCAAAACAAACTTTAGAACATACTCCACTCTCCTCACTTTCTGCCCTCTCTCCTGCTTCACTCTGCTCTCTCCTGCTTCACTCTGCTCTCCTGCTTCACTCTGCTCTCCTGCTTCACTCTGCTTCACTCTGCTCTCTCCTGCTTCACTCTGCTCTCCTGCTTCACTCTGCTCTCCTGCTTCACTCTGCTCTCCTGCTTCACTCTGCTCTCCTGCTTCACTCTGCTTCACTCTGCTCTCTCCTGCTTCACTCTGCTCTCTCCTGCTTCACTCTGCTCTCCTGCTTCACTCTGCTCTCTCCTGCTTCACTCTGCTCTCCTGCTCCACTCTGCTCTCCTGCTTCACTCTGCTCTCCTGCTCCACTCTGCTCTCCTGCTTCACTCTGCTCTACTGCTGTTTCCCATAGCAACAACAAATATGGAGAAAGTGAAAGTGCCGGTGGAGAAATGGGACGTTGTAATAAGTGAATTTCCATTACTGAAACAGCGATCTTAAAGGCAGTATGGATTATACTGGACATGTATTAGAAATATCTGGTAAGCCTTTGCTTGTTGCACAACACTGTTCTGTTCTGTCTGATAGAAGTGCTAACCGGCCGGTCAGTGAGCTAGCGGCCGCTCGGCTAACCGGCCGGTCAGTGAGCTAGCGGCCGCTCGGCTAACCGACCGGTCAGTGAGCTAGCGGCCGCTCGGCTAACCGACCGGTCAGTGAGCTAGCGGCCGCTCGGCTAACCGACCGGTCAGTGAGCTAGCGGCCGCTCGGCTAACCGACCGGTCAGTGAGCTAGCGGCCGCTCGGCTAACCGACCGGTCAGTGAGCTAGCGGCCGCTCGGCTAACCTCAGGTGACGTTGCCGTGATCCGCTTCTTATTTCTCCTCACAGAAAGCGCTCCAGGCAGCGCTTTTTCCACATCAAAAAACGCTATGTGTGAACGCAGCCTTAATCTACCTTTCTCTCTCCTCTTTCTTTTTCTCTTCTTTCTCTCTCTCCCTCTCGCCTTGGCCGGGTGTCGCCACGTGTCGCCACTTCCTGTATCCGTCGTTTCAAATTAAAAGTCCTCTACAGAGTCGTGTAATTGCGACTTCATGACATTTCCTAAAATTCTGAAGCAGCGGCGGCAATAATTGAATGTATATAACAGAAACTCTGTCCTCAGGTGTGTGTGGTGTACTGGTGTGTGTTGCGGTCCTGGTGTCGAGCCGTGGTTGAGTCGGTCTTCCTGGACTCGGTGAGCTGCCAGGCTCGCTGCCTGCTGGTCGACCATGGAGAACGCCTCATCGTCCCCTCAGACCAGTAAGACCAGTTCAGACAAGAACCAGACCAGTAAGACCAGTACCAGACCAGAACCAGACCACTACAGACCTGTACGACCAGAACCAGAAGAGACCAGTAAGACCAGAACCAGAACAGACCAGTACAGACCAGAACCAGACCAGTAAGACGAATACCAGACCAGAACCAGACCGGGACAGACCTGTAAGACCAGCACCAGAACAAGACCAGTACCAGACCAGAACCAGACAAGTCAGACTTGTACCAGACCAGAACCAGACCAGTACAGACCAGTACCAGTGTCTCTGTATAGTTGTAACTCTCCTGTTCTTCTTGTTCTGAGGATCCGAGTCGCTGTGCAGAACTTCCTCCAGCTGCCGTTCTGTGTGCGGCGGTTCTGCCTGGCGGGAATCAAACCCACAACGCTCCGAGTCTCCGTGTGTGAGGAGAAGGCCGAGCTCATGTGAGAATAAAGAAACACACAATCAGTCAGATCTACTCTACCAGTCAGAAGTTTGGACACACCACATGTTTCTATATTTTTACTATTTTCCACGTTAGAATAACAGTAAAGACTCAAGACTTCCTTCTTATATAAAGTTGCGAGGGTGTTCAGTCAGACATTTCATCACTACAGGATCACTGAGGGGAAAACAAGGTGCTAAATTTGATCTGAAAGTGGAACATTCAAGAACAATATGCACTACCAGTCAGAAGTTTGGACACACCACATTTTTCTATATTTTTACTATTTTCCACATGTTAGAATAACAGTAAAAACATCAAAACTATGAAATAACACAAATGGAATTATGCAGCGACCAAAAAAGTGTTAAACAAATCAAAACTATCTTATATTTTAGATCCTTTGCCTTGATGGAAAGGCAAAGGCTTTGGAAAGAAATTCATACATAGGATCAACTTCACTATTTATATTTGTCTAAGAAACTCATTTCAAGTATTTAAGCAGAAGCCTTTAGATCAGAATGGCTTTAAGAGAATGAAACGCAGAACATTCAGTCAGGTTCAGACTGTGTTCCTCCATGTAATGTCAGGTTCCTCAGCTGAATCCAGATCAGTTAGTAGACCAATCTGCCTCCTGTCTGCTGCACTGAACACAGCTGGACTTCATGTCTCTTAACTGTTCATGTCCTGATGTCTGTTCTGTCTGTTTATAGTTTCATCAGCTGTTCAGTCAGAAACAGGCTGCTGCAGACAGCTTTGGTTCTTTATTTTGTTTATTTATTAGCGTGAAAAAGGTTTTAAAAAGTCTTAAATGTGGCTTTCTGAACCCTGCAGGTACCTTAGCCTGTGTTTCTGGGTTATAATCTGGGTTGCAGTCAACACATCAGTGTGTCACTTTATAAGATATGAGATCTGTGTGTGTGTGATTTGATGCTGTGAAATGAAACTGATATGCAGTGGGATGTTATTTGTTCTTCTGCAGTCCGTCCGGTCAGTGGGACAGTTCTGCTACGCTGCACCTCCACAACCTGCTGCAGGGTGAGCAGTGGAGTTACGAGTCTCCTGTTTGTTCAGATACGTTACGATAACCAACGGTTCTGTCGGTACTAGAGATGGACGATTCCACTTTGACTCCTTGTAATGGAATTGGTGGAATCAATTCTAAATCAATTCAGGTTCCAAATGAAAATCAACACAAAAATGTAAGTTTTATGCCGGTTGGCATTCAACCAATGAGCCTTGAATTTCTTCATTTCTTCACCCCATTTGTTGTGAAATAGATCAGACCAAGGCAATCAAACACAGTTTAGTACAGATGGGCCTAAATCAGCATGAACTCATTACAAATTCATTTAAATGAAACAGTTTCTACTATTCCAGAGTTTGGAGTCGAGATTGTAACAGGAGTTGACTCCGATTCCGTTTATTAGTAGAATCGATTCTCAGAATCGACGTGATGGAATCGACAGTCGACTCTTTGGAGTCGACTCTCCATCTCTAACCGGTACCGGTGATGTTGTCTAGCTGTTGTGTGAATAAGCATTAGTTCCTGAAGAGCTGACATGTTGTAGAGAATGTGTTTTTTATCTATTAACGCTGAGCAGAAGGTGTTGTGTTTTCTTCCTGAAGCGTCGACTCAGACGGAGGCGGTGCTGCATGAAGCCGAGGCTGAAACCACCTGCATCGAGCTCTACCTGACCGTCAGGAGCGTCAAGGTGAACTTTGACCCCCAGTGTAGCAAGTCTCATTTCTTCAGAAACCACTTTAAACTCACTTCAACACAAAGAGCTTTAGAGCAACACAGACTCAAACATTCAACAATTGAATGTATTTGGTAAGACACCTCGACACCTTCTGACCTGCAGAGCTGCTAATGTGAACATGATGTCATATGTAAATTCATAGATTGTTTTTAGAAATGATACGATCATAATTTATTGATCCTTGAGGGGATATCAGGTCATTAGTGCAGCAAACACTGATGGGATGCAGCAGGGAAAAGGAAGACACAATGGAAACACAAACATGTAATGTACATTTGGTATTGGGAAACAGTAATAACAAGAAAAGTAAAAAATAACAATTAAAAACAATAATAATAGAATAGCAAAGCAGCCCAGCAAGACTACAGATTATTTACATGTGTGGATTTACTTGCGTTGTTCCTTGCAGATGTTTCTAACAGTCTTGATTATGTACTTAAATATGGATTAATAAATATGAAATATGTGCAGGGAATAAGTAAATATAAGTGTGTGTGTATATATAACATATTTGATATATATGTGTAAATATAAGTCTGTATAAACTGTGCTATAAACAAAAATGTCTGTTTTATAATATCTATGATTTTGTTGATTCCAGATCTGTGTGAACGACGATCTGGTGGCCAAGAAGTTTGCGTATTACAGCAGAGAGTCGGTCCAGAGCGGCGGGCTGGAGGAGGCGGAGCGCCGACCCGCCATGTTGACCTCCGACCCCTTCAGCCAGACCGACGCCTTCCTGCCCTTCCTGCCCTTCCTGACCTCACACACTCCGACCGCACACACACACTCTGCTCCTGGTAAATAAACAGATTTGTGATTTTCCCATCAGGCCTCTGGATCATCGTTCCTGGCTGATCTTTGGTACCAGGTGATGATGTCACCTTCTATAGAGTACAACAGGTGGTGACATCATCACCTGGCACTACAGATCAGCCAATAGCAGATGCCAGTTTCAGTAGCTGCAGTTTACCTTTAGATGTCAGACTTTACAGGTTTGGGGTTTAGTTCCTCTTCCTCTGTGATGTTTTGGTTGCAGGACAGTTTCCTCACATCAGAGGAACCAGACTGGATTGTAAATGAGTTTCATACTGAACAGTGACTCAGTGTGTTTCACTCCTCAGACCGTCTGACTGCAGCCGGACCAGCTGACCTGCTGAGCTCCACCGCACTGCTGCAGGTGAGCAGGAACACTCACTGTCAGTACTGTCAGTACTGTCAGTACTGTCAGTACTGCAGTAAACATCAGAGAACTGTACTACTGTCAGATTACTGCAGTAAATATCAGAGAACTGTGCTACTGTCAGAGTACTGCAGTAAATATCAGAACTATAGTACTGTCAGTACTGCAGTAAACATCAGAACTATAGTACTGTCAGTACTGCAGTAAATATCAGAACTATAGTACTGTCAGTACTGCAGTAAACATCAGAACTATAGTACTGTCAGTACTGTCAGTACTGCAGTAAACATCAGAGAACTGTACTACTGTCAGATTACTGCAGTAAATATCAGAAAACTGTACTACTGTCAGAGTACTGCAGTAAATATCAGAAAACTGTACTACTGTCAGAGTACTGCAGTAAATATCAGAAAACTGTACTACTGTCAGAGTACTGCAGTAAATATCAGAAAACTGTACTACTGTCAGAGTACTGCAGTAAATATCAGAGAACTGTACTACTGTCAGAGTACTGCAGTAAATATCAGAGAACTGTACTACTGTCAGAGTACTGCAGTAAACATCAGAGAACTGTGCTACTGTCAGAGTACTGCAGTAAATATCAGAACTATAGTACTGTCAGTACTGCAGTAAACATCAGAACTATAGTACTGTCAGTACTGCAGTAAATATCAGAACTATAGTACTGTCAGTACTGCAGTAAACATCAGAACTATAGTACTGTCAGTACTGCAGTAAATATCAGAACTATAGTACTGTCAGTACTGCAGTAAATATCAGAACTATAGTACTGTCAGTACTGCAGTAAACATCAGAACTATAGTACTGTCAGTACTGCAGTAAATATCAGAACTATAGTACTGTCAGTACTGCAGTAAATATCAGAACTATAGTACTGTCAGTACTGCAGTAAATATCAGAACTATAGTACTGTCAGTACTGCAGTAAACATCAGAACTATAGTACTGTCAGTACTGCAGTAAATATCAGAACTATAGTACTGTCAGTACTGCAGTAAATATCAGAACTATAGTACTGTCAGTACTGTCAGTAAGTCCCAACACGTTCCACCTCTCCTCTGCTGTCTTCAGAAGATCCCACAGACCTGTGAGGCAGTCAGGTCAGAGGTCACAGATACACAGCAGGCTCCAGGCAGCCAATCAGAGAGCGGCCCACACTCTGCTGCTGCTGACAGGTGAGCAGCAGGACGCCCTCATGTTTTTTTCCTGCATTGTTCTATTCCATTCTATTAAATAGAACAGAAACACTGATAAAGGGCCTGATTGTTGAATATCATTGCTTTTTCTAAATTATCTGTAGACTTTGAATAAATAAGGTTCTGCACTCATTGAGTTGCTTAATATAATGACCAAATTATAATTTTTGGATGAACAGTCCCCGATTTTTTTTTTTTTTTTCCAGACATAGGCTTAGCTTCTAAATTCTATCATTTTATTGTTTTGGTTGGTTTGGGTTGGTGTCATCGATCGGTTCTCCTGATCGGCCTTGAAAGAAATATCGAACTTGGACGATCTCATATTTAGAGTGAATATCGTCCTATTTTGATTGTGGGCCGATCGATCGGTGGATCCCTGATGTGATCAATTCTCTGGGGAAGTCAGGAAGTCAACAAATGGGTCACTTTCCAGGAATCTAGCAGAATATGTTTTCCAAGTCGTTTCACACATTCATCACATCAGACTGAAAAACAACATGAACAAACCAGGAAGGACATTTTTAGCTCATGGAAACACTCAGACTTGGTTATGGAAAGTTTTGCCTCAGTGTTTAGTTTCAGTCTCAGGTTGTTCTCTCCTCTGCTTCAGTGACGGATCAGGAGACACAGACTCGTCTCTGGCTGCAGCGCTGACCAAAAACCTCAGTCTGTTCAGGTGAGAGCCGACCAGGTACCTCTCCTCTGATTGGCTGAAACCAAGAGCGTGTATCATGTCCTCTCATCTGATTGGCTGAACCCAACAGCATGTCTCATGTTCTCTGCAGGTTCCTCAAGTTTCTTAATCCCTTCTGCGGCCGTCAGCAGGCGGTTTCCCGTGTAAGTTTATTTTTTTAAGGATAATAACAGTGTGAATTAACCTTTTTCCTGTCTCCATTAATGTCTATGGAGAGTCTGAAGCCACCAGTCTAATTCCACAGAAGCTACTGCTGTCTGTTCTACTGCAGTTTCCTTTTTAACTCGTTTCAAACTCAAGTTAAAGTGAAGTCCATCCAGGTCCAGAGTTTAGACCAAACAAAACAAACCGTTTACAGTGAGAAAATGTCCTCAGTTAAATTAAAACCCAGTCGATAGTTTCTCACTTGTGGTTCACCAAGCCTCTGGATCTGGCCTTTATCTGTTTTTATTTTGAAGCCATAACAATTTTCATTTTTTGTATTTGTTGTCACTGGAGTGAAATGACGTAAACAAGGTAAAAAGCAGTGAGTTCAGATAAGATGGGAGAAGAGGATTAAAGGTACCAGAGGATTAAAGGTATACTCAGACGGTAAATCAAAACTGCTGTGATTAAAACAAATGCAGGCGGCTTAAAACCTTTGACTGTGAAAGTGTTTGTCCTGATATTGATTTGTTCTTTAACCTGTGTGTCTTCCAGACCGATCAGAACGGACATTTGAACAACGGTCGACCAGGAGAGACGCCTGTAGCCACCAACACCTGCCCCGGACCAGACAGGTACACCGCCAACACCTGCCCCGGACCTGCCAGGTACACCGCCAACACCTGCCCCGGACCTGCCAACCCCTGCCCCGGACCTGCCAACCCCTGCCCCGGCCCAGACAGGTACACCACCGACACCTGCCCTGGACCTGCCAACACCTGCCCCGGACCTGCCAACCCCTGCCCCGGCCTAGACAGGTACACCACCGACACCTGCCCTGGACCTGCCAACACCTGCCCCGGACCTGCCAACCCCTGCCCCGGCCCAGACAGGTACACCACCGACACCTGCCCTGGACCTGCCAACACCTGCCCCGGACCTGCCAACACCTGCCCCGGCCCAGACAGGTACACCGCCAACACCTGCCCTGGACCTGCCAACACCTGCCCCGGACCTGCCAACACCTGCCCCGGACCTGCCAACCCCTGCCCCGGCCCAGACAGGTACACCACCAACACCTGCCCCGGCCCAGACAGGTACACCGCCAACACCTGCCCCGGCCCAGACAGGTACACCGCCAACCCCTTCCCCGGCCCAGACAGGTACACCGCCAACACCTGCCCCGGCCCAGACAGGTACACCGCCAACACCTGCCCCGGCCCAGACAGGTACACCGGCAACACCTGCCCCGGCCCAGACAGGTACACCGCCAACCCCTTCCCCGGCCCAGACAGGTACACCACCAACACCTGCCCCGGCCCAGACAGGTACACCGGCAACACCTGCCCCGGCCCAGACAGGTACACCGCCAACACCTGCCCCGGACCTGCCAACCCCTGCCCCGGCCCAGACAGGTACACCGCCAACCCCTGCCCCGGACCTGCCAACCCCTGCCCCGGCCCAGACAGGTACACCGCCAACCCCTGCCCCGGCCCAGACAGGTACACCGCCAACCCCTGCCCCGGCCCAGACAGGTACACCGCCAACACCTGCCCCGGCCCAGACAGGTACACCGCCAACACCTGCCCCGGCCCAGACAGGTACACCGCCAACACCTGCCCCGGCCCAGACAGGTACACCGCCAACACCTGCCCCAGCCCAGACAGGTACACCGCCTACACCTGCCCTGGACCTGCCAACCCCTGCCCCAGTCCAGACAGGTACACCACCGACACCTGAGTCATGACCAGTTTATTCAGTATTGATCGGTTTATTTCACTGCTATCTCTAGTTGATCAGCTGCCTTCATCTCTTCTATGGAGATACACTAATGTTAGCAAACGTAGCTTTTAGCATTACATACATGGAAGCACTGCTGATACAACAATGTAATTTATTATAAAACACCAGAATGATTTGTCTTCCCATAATAAAAAGATTTAGTTATACATAGATATCAGCCAAAATGTTCATTAGCATTGGCCAAACTTAATGAAGTCCAGGCCTGTTTTACAAAGCTGCTTTGCTAGCTAGTTGTAACTAAAAGATGTTATTAAAACTATATGTTCTGTCACACAGATTAGCCACTGCAGCTGCAAAGCCTTCACACACCAGCGAGACTGTAACACCGGGCGAGCGAGCATCGCTCAGTACGAGGTGAGAGAGTGCGTTTGGTGACTGACTGACACTTTCTTACCTCACTTTTCTTGAGTTTGGAGTTTGAAGGTTTTGTCTGGTTCAGTTCTGAGATGCTGAGCATCAAAGATTTGACGTCCAGCTGGAACGTTGTGAAGTCTGTCTTCATAGATCAACAAGGCCTTCAGCCCATGGTGCTTTGAATGCAAAATATCAAAATCATAGTATAACTAGAAATTGGATATTTCAGAGGGCCCAAGCAGAGATAGAACCTTATAAAATTATGCTAATTAGCCATGGCTAGAAACCTGCATGCATGGCATCAATGTTTAATGCAGTTGTCCTGTTAAATATAACTCAACCTGGTTCTTTTAGGTTCTGTCTGTTTACATAGAGAGAACCACATGTGACAAAGGTCCTGTACTGGATCTGAACCCAGGACGCCCTGCTAGTGTCACTCAGGCTGACTTGTCTTTCAGCAGTGGACACAGTCGAGCTGAAGATCCTTTCCCCAGCGATCAGGCTGAACCTCAGGCTGAACCTCAGGCTGAAGGAACCAGGTACAGTTGGATGTTTCTTCCTCTGTAAACCAGAAGGTGTTTGAAATCTGATTTATCAGATTTCTGATTTAATGTTGACAGAGAAAGCTCCAGCCCAAATACAACTGATTTTTCCCCCCGGCTGTAACAGTAACAGACTGGTCAGAATGGATAATGAGGATACTGGTGGAGGTGAAGAGTTTGCTGTCAGCTGTGGAGGAGAAAAGTGATTGACTGTGTGAACCAGAGAGGAGAGGAGTGTTAATGTCAGGTGGAAATGTGAAACAGCTGAATTAGATGTAGATACAGTCTGGAATCCAGATGCATTTTAACAGCAGGTGGAAAGGAGGTGGTGGTGTTCTGAGTTTATCACCTCCAACCGCCTGTGTCTCTTTGTTTCCCAGTACTCCCAGCACCATTACCAGTTCTCCCAGCACCATTACCAGTTCTCCCAGTAGAGCAGCAGAGACTGGCAGCAGGCTGAGCAGTGAGGAGGATCTGGCCTGTTCACGGTGAGCAGCAGCTCAGACTGAAGATCCACATGTTCTTTCTCCCTATTTTAAATGTTTTATTCTAGTATAAGTATGTAAGTAAGTACGAGTATTTAGAAAAGTGCTATACAAATAATACTGACATGCTGCCATCAGCACAGGAACAACCCTATAGAGTCCAACAGGTGTCTGTACTCTATAGAAGGTTCTGTTTGACAAGTTAAATCTAACTTGTTGTAACTTCATATTATCCATTAACTCTCTCATGATTTTTGCTTACTAAACAGAATCTTGAGGGATACAAACGCTTGAGTTTTTTGTATTTTCTGAAATACTGAGTTAACTTACAAGATAAATGTGTTGTGTTGAATGAAGCTTGGCTGTTTGTTCCTCAGGCTGTTGGAGTGGCTGAACCCCGAGCCGCTGACCTCTGACCCCGACTCGGCTGACGACTCGGTACGCATCTTCAGTTTATTCTGATCTTCAGAAACAAAACCAGGCTTTCTGCACACATCTGGAAACCAAAAGCTTAGCTTCCATCTTAAAATGAACC
>NC_136000.1:787845-827845 GCF_048128805.1 Centroberyx gerrardi
ATCCCTGAGCATTTTCTCATAATGGAGGAATCGATGAAGTGAGAGAGTAAACTTGTTAAACTAGTAAACTTGTTAAACCAGTAAACTTGTTAAACTAGTAAACTTGTTAAACCAGTGAACTTGTTAAACTAGTAAACTTGTTAAACTAGTAAACTTGTTAAACCAGTGAACTTGTTAAACTAGTAAACTTGTTAAACTAGTAAACTTGTTAAACTAGTGAACTTGTTAAACTAGTAAACTTGTTAAACCAGTGAACTTGTTAAACTAGTGAACTTGTTAAACTAGTAAACTTGTTAAACTAGTAAACTTGTTAAACTAGTGAACTTGTTAAACTAGTAAACTTGTTAAACCAGTGAACTTGTTAAACTAGTGAACTTGTTAAACCAGTAAACTTGTTAAACCAGTGAACTTGTTAAACTAGTAAACTTGTTAAACTAGTAAACTTGTTAAACCAGTAAACTTGTTAAACTAGTGAACTTGTTAAACTAGTGAACTTGTTAAACCAGTAAACTTGTTAAACCAGTGAACTTGTTAAACTAGTAAACTTGTTAAACCAGTAAACCTGTTAAACCAGTGAACTTGTTAAACTAGTGAACTTGTTAAACTAGTGAACTTGCTACCTGCCTCTTCACTTGTCATTGTGGGTCATGTGACCTTCAGCAGGAGAAAGATCTGCCAAAGTGAGACTGGTAACTGGTGACACTTCTCTGTAGGTACGGTTAGCTTAGCTGTTAGCATTTATGCACGCTGCTTAGCTAGGTTTGTCCTTGGCAGGCCTCTGTAGTGCAGTGGCTCTGCTGTCAGTTTATTTATTACTGTGTTGGAGTTTCTGTCGCCCTGTAGCGGTCAGAACATTTTGTTTATTGCAGCTTTACCATCACATTTGTGTTATCCAGCAGACAGAGTGAGCAGAATTGCTCTAGCTTTCATATTAAATTCCCTCTTCTGCTGGAACTGGTAAAGTCCAACCAGACTGTCCTACTGTTGGCTGAGGAGCTCCACTGGGACAGTTGGAGGTTCACTGAGTTAGGGTTAGGGAAATTCCAGTTTTGTAGTTCAGACTTGCTCAGGCTCCATGTGAGCGGACCCCAGCCTGACCTGCTGTGTGTCCAGGTCTGCTGCTGGTGACCACGCCCTTCAGCCTGGTGCGCCTGCTGGCCTGCCACTGCTTCCTGTTCCTGCGTCTGTACCACCTGGTCCTGGACGAGGCCGACCAGCTGTTCTCTCTGGCTCCAGACCAGGTGACTGTCTGCTCATAGCTAATATCAACCTACCTGTCTGCTCTAATATCAACCTACCTGTCTGCTCTAATATCAACCTACCTGTCTGCTCTAATATCAACCTACCTGTCTGCTCTAACTAATATCAACCTACCTGTCTGCTCTAATATCAACCTACCTGTCTGCTCTAATATCAACCTACCTGTCTGCTCTAACTAATATCAACCTACCTGTCTGCTCTAATATCAACCTACCTGTCTGCTCTAACTAATATCAACCTACCTGTCTGCTCATAACTAATATCAACCTACCTGTCTGCTCATAACTAATATCAACCTACCTGTCTGCTCTAATATTAACCTACCTGTCTGCTCTAATATCAACCTACCTGTCTGCTCTAACTAATATCAACCTACCTGTCTGCTCTAACTAATATCAACCTACCTGTCTGCTCATAACTAATATCAACCTACCTGTCTGCTCATAACTAATATCAACCTACCTGTCTGCTCATAACTAATATCAACCTACCTGTCTGCTCTAATATCAACCTACCTGTCTGCTCTAATATCAACCTACCTGTCTGCTCTAATATCAACCTACCTGTCTGCTCTAACTAATATCAACCTACCTGTCTGCTCATAGCTAATATCAACCTACCTGTCTGCTCTAACTAATATCAACCTACCTGTCTGCTCATAACTAATATCAACCTACCTGTCTGCTCATAACTAATATCAACCTACCTGTCTGCTCATAACTAATATCAACCTACCTGTCTGCTCATAACTAATATCAACCTACCTGTCTGCTCATAACTAATATCAACCTACCTGTCTGCTCATAACTAATATCAACCTACCTGTCTGCTCTAATATTAACCTACCTGTCTGCTCTAATATCAACCTACCTGTCTGCTCTAACTAATATCAACCTACCTGTCTGCTCTAACTAATATCAACCTACCTGTCTGCTCATAACTAATATCAACCTACCTGTCTGCTCATAACTAATATCAACCTACCTGTCTGCTCTAATATCAACCTACCTGTCTGCTCTAATATCAACCTACCTGTCTGCTCTAATATCAACCTACCTGTCTGCTCTAACTAATATCAACCTACCTGTCTGCTCATAGCTAATATCAACCTACCTGTCTGCTCTAACTAATATCAACCTACCTGTCTGCTCTAACTAATATCAACCTACCTGTCTGCTCATAACTAATATCAACCTACCTGTCTGCTCATAACTAATATCAACCTACCTGTCTGCTCATAACTAATATCAACCTACCTGTCTGCTCTAATATCAACCTACCTGTCTGCTCTAACTAATATCAACCTACCTGTCTGCTCATAACTAATATCAACCTACCTGTCTGCTCTAATATTAACCTACCTGTCTGCTCTAATATCAACCTACCTGTCTGCTCTAACTAATATCAACCTACCTGTCTGCTCTAACTAATATCAACCTACCTGTCTGCTCATAACTAATATCAACCTACCTGTCTGCTCATAACTAATATCAACCTACCTGTCTGCTCATAACTAATATCAACCTACCTGTCTGCTCTAATATCAACCTACCTGTCTGCTCTAATATCAACCTACCTGTCTGCTCTAACTAATATCAACCTACCTGTCTGCTCTAACTAATATCAACCTACCTGTCTGCTCATAACTAATATCAACCTACCTGTCTGCTCTAATATCAACCTACCTGTCTGCTCTAATATCAACCTACCTGTCTGCTCTAACTAATATCAACCTACCTGTCTGCTCATAACTAATATCAACCTACCTGTCTGCTCATAACTAATATCAACCTACCTGTCTGCTCATAACTAATATCAACCTACCTGTCTGCTCATAACTAATATCAACCTACCTGTCTGCTCTAATATCAACCTACCTGTCTGCTCATAACTAATATCAACCTACCTGTCTGCTCTAATATCAACCTACCTGTCTGCTCATAACTAATATCAACCTACCTGTCTGCTCTAATATCAACCTACCTGTCTGCTCATAACTAATATCAACCTACCTGTCTGCTCTAATATCAACCTACCTGTCTGCTCTAACTAATATCAACCTACCTGTCTGCTCATAGCTAATATCAACCTACCTGTCTGCTCTAACTAATATCAACCTACCTGTCTGCTCTAACTAATATCAACCTACCTGTCTGCTCATAACTAATATCAACCTACCTGTCTGCTCATAACTAATATCAACCTACCTGTCTGCTCTAATATCAACCTACCTGTCTGCTCATAGCTAATATCAACCTACCTGTCTGCTCTAACTAATATCAACCTACCTGTCTGCTCATAGCTAATATCAACCTACCTGTCTGCTCATAGCTAATATCAACCTACCTGTCTGCTCTAATATCAACCTACCTGTCTGCTCTAATATCAACCTACCTGTCTGCTCTAATATCAACCTACCTGTCTGCTCTAACTAATATCAACCTACCTGTCTGCTCTAACTAATATCCACCTACCTGTCTGTGTGTCTTTCTCAGTGATTCTTTAAACATTAATGAGCAATTTGCTAACAGAACCGTCTGCTTCTCCTGTCAGATGGCGACCATCCTGCAGCATTTCCGGAAGGTGACCTCCAGCGAGGAGAAGACTTCCTGTCCCCGGCAGCTGGTTGCCGTGGCGAAGCGCTGGACCAATCACATGGAGGGTCTGCTGGCCAATCACATGTCCTGCCCTTGCGTCGTCATGACGGTTGCTGAGGAAGCTGCTCTCTACGGCAACGTTCAGCAGGTCGGTCTTAACGAATCGTGTATCAGAGTATATCCTTGTTACATCCTCCACAGTTTCTCCACCTGGTGGATCTGGAGGGGAATCTGCTGGATCGCTTTACGGCACGAAACAGGAAGAGGTTCTGTTCTTCTAAAGCTGAAAGAGTTTCTGGCAGCAGATGGTGGAAGGAGGGAAAGGAAGATGGAGAAATCACTTCCAACATGTTGATCCTCTTCAGGGAGGGGGAGGGGGGGGCAGGAAGCAATGGGGCTGATGGGAAATGTAGTCTTAATGTGAAGAAACACCAGAACTAACAATACTACTGTGAGATAGAGGAGAATAATCAGCTCCACCAGGCTCTCATTGGTTTACAGTCATTAGACCAAGGCAGCACTAGTAATTTGATGATATATTGTTGGTTAAAAATAATACATGTAGCATTTTTAAATCTTAAAATATCAGCAATTTTGAAACATTTCAACACCGCTGTAGTTGACAATATTCTATAGATGTCTATAAGATACAAAAAGTGCAGTAAAATAACTTAATAACTTAACTTGTTCCTTAAATCGAGACTGATAATCGGAATCACAATATCTAATAAATTAATCAAGATAATCATTTTAGCTGTAATCCTGCAGCCTTGATCCACAGTTCCCATGCAAGCCTGGAAAGTCTGGAAAAATATTGAAGATACATTTGATTATTTCCAGGTCTTAAAATTTGGGAATTGCACCAAAAAGTTTGGAAAAGTCTGGATTGTTACTGATCCCCTGTCCACATGTGGCTGCTCTTCACTCTTCATTCTTCTTCTCTTCATTTCATACAGTGATTTTAGTTGTAGAGTAGAATAATGTTGAGCTACAGAGTGACATGGTTTGGTTGACAGTCAGTGTGATATCAGTTGTTTTGTGTCTCTCCAGGTGATCCTGCTGGCTCTGGAGAGCAGTAAGGTCTCAGTTCTGTTGGGTGCGTTAGATTTCAGCCCCGACGTCGGCCAGAAGACGCTCGTCGTAGCGAACTCTGCTGAGGAGGTGGAAGACGTGTTCAAGGTACAACAACACGTTAAGTTATTACATCCCAACACTTAACATTTTTAATTAAAGACCAATATCGTCCCAACAGATCGGCAGCTTCATATATCACTCTGACAGACTTACAGACAAAGACCCCATGCAATGAAAAATCACTTCTTCTTTTTAAACCTTTTTGCCGATGTTCCTGGACTTAGTGTTGACCTGTTCACCAAATCAGGCCAAAAGATGTAGTTTTCCTCTAAGTTGAGCAATGTTTCCACCCTGACCTCCGTCGTCTTCTTGTCCTCCAGGCCGTCAGCAACACCTCCGCCTTCTGCCTGAAGACACACGAGGGTTTGACCCACCAGTTCGACTTCGTCACCCAGCAGTGGAAGAAAGACATCGGCCCCGGAACACAAGTCATCCTGGGTAATCTGAACATTTAACAGCTGACATGGAGAACATCATCACACAAGGTTTATTTTCATAGAAATAAACCTTCAGAATCTAAATACAGCTGACTTCATATGAGTCACCTAGCTTTCACCAGAAGAATTCACAGCTAACAGCAAAGATATTTAGTGTTGTTGATGTTAATGATGTTAACTACCAATATTAGACCAGTCAGTGTGTTGGATGTTGTCCATTGTTGTGTCTACAGCCGGGTGATAATTCAGTATTCTGGTTTCTGGTCTTTTAGTGAATCACATGGTGATGATACAGTGATTTTGGGAAATCATGACACACAGTTCTGCCGTCTGAACTGATGATAACAAGCTCATTTTATTTAAAAACTCTGACAAAATGAGATATTAAACATTTTAAGAAATATTATTTGAAAATGTCACTTCTGTTCCTCATTATCTTTGTTGTGTTCGTCCTCCTCAACCTTTGACCCCTAGTGACCACCAATGAGTGTCTGGTTGCCATGGGGATCAGAGATGCGACCTGTGTCGTCCACTACGGCTTCCCCAGCTCCCCCCGGCTGTTCGGCAGCCGGCTCTTCTGCATGGCCGACAACTTCAGGAACCCGTCTGACCCGGTGAGGCGGGCAGCAGGCTTTATTCTGGGGATACCATGCCTAGACCTTTCCATACCTATATTAATTATAGGGGGTTCTGTAGAGTTGAGACATTCAGGTCTGGAAGACCTTTGCTGCAGGTTCTCCAGCCACCAGACTCAGAGGGATTTGAACGTTAGTGATAGTCTCCATGTTACACAGCAGAGAACCTGATGTCTCTGAGGTCAGAAAACCAAACTCATGTTTCTGTAATGATTCTCAGTTACAAATGTTTCAGCCTCGTTAGTGAGAAATCGCTAACGCTTTATTTTCCGGGTCCGCAATTTTCTAATATTTTCCTAGAAGGGAACTGTTAATTTCGTATGTAGTTTCCTGGAAAGAACCATGAAATTATGTTCTAATTACAGGGAAAATAGAGAAAGAGTTGAATGGCAGTTGGTAGTTGATAAGTACCTGGTCGTTTCTTTTGGAGTTTCCAAGACAGAATGTAAACAAACCTTCAGTACAGCGTCATGTTGCTATGGAGATGACAGAGAGAGCGAACCAGCAGTCTGATACCTAAACTCTGATTTAACCTGATGAGTTGATCCACCGCTGTCAGACTGAGACGATGATAGAATGAAGTGCAGTTCAATCCTGACCAATAGTTGCAACTGGGAGTCACATGACTTGGACTCGAGTCACATGACTTGGACTCGAGTCACATGACTTGGACTCGAGTCACATGACTTGGACTCGAGTCACAGTTTTAATAGTTTGAGACTTGACTTGATGCATGAAGAGAAGACTTGAGACTTGACTTGACTTGAGTTCTGCTGACTTGGGACTTGACTCTGACTTGTACTTTGATGACTTGAAAAGGTTTCTAAAGTCTTGACTTGAGATCTTGTGTTTGTGTAAATGACTTAGATTGAAAGTGATGAGATTTGTTCCAGCGGACAACTGAATTTAAATTCTGTTTTCTGAATTTGTATGGAATGATTGAATTTATTGAAGTTGAAACTGATTATAGAAATCAAACTCATGATGCTCTTACCAAGTTTTTATCCTATTAAAACCATATTGCATTGAAAAGTCCTAGATATTTAGTTTTCTTTAAGATATTAAATTGATACTGGACTCTTGATTTGTTCTGACTTGACTTGCTGTTCTACATTTAGACTTGAGACTTGACATTAATGACATGGACTTGACTTGGGCTTGACTTGGTAATCTACATTGAGACTTGACTTGAGACTCACGACTCAGCTGTGTTCCCACTGGGGCGTCCATGCTCCAGACGGATCTACTGATGCTGCTGTAAGGGGCTTTGGATGGAAACCTCCACTGAACAGCAGATGTTTTGTTAATGTTTCAGGTTTTTGTCTCAGTTTCCTCTGATTTTGCCTCCTTGGCTTCCTGCAGGATCCTCCGGACGGCTGTCCTCGGCCGGCCCGCTCGGTGCTGCTGATCTCTGAGAGGAACGCCCGGCACGTCGTCGGGGTTCTGCGGTACCTGAGGAGAACCGACGCCCCGCTGCCGCCCGAGCTGCTGTCCTTCGCCGAGGGCGTCCACCTCGCCCGGGAGGACCAGAAGACCGGCAGGCCGCTCTGCAGCCAGCTGAAGAGCTTCGGAGTCTGCAGGTCAGCGCTCCACCGTTCAGATAATGATGTTTCTCTGTAGTCGTTTTCTTGTATCTCAATATTCATTTTTATTTCCATTTCACTTAGTGAGCTCAGTATCTTTGTTCAGCCACTAAATTCTCTTAATCTGTTAGCTATAAACTAATGTTATTACCCAACTTACTATTGCAACATTAGCTGAGTATTAGGCAGCGGCCACTCTGATCCGTCTGTAGTTCATTTTAGTTCATTTCCACTGACAGCTGTCTGTTGTCAGACAGGACTGACGCTCCGTCTGTCAGATTTCCATCTGTTTTGATGACAGAAAGTTCAACCAGCTGAACTTTTTCTGGACGGACTGATTTGTCAGCGTCTGTTCAGCCAATCAGAGGCATTCCTACGTTTGTTTTGGAAAAAACTATTCTGTTATGAGCAAAGCTTCCTGTTCTTCTGCCTCGCTGCCATGTTGATGCTCAAAACAAACCAACACACACAAATCTATCATCAATAATTCTGTTTTCTGATAGATCAGTCTACTCTCATCTGATAATTGCTATATTTGTGAAACAAATGCAACATATAGCTTCTCACAAGTGGGTTGCCTCCTCGACACACCATGCACTACATCAGACACAATGAATTCTGGTCATTGTAGTTCACTTACATAATCTCAGAACAGCTTCCTGGTTCCAAATATCAAAGGGATTTTAAACAGTTCAGATAAGAGAAAATGAAAAGTGTCAAGATGTGAGTTTCACCTTCTGAAGCAGCTGAGCGCTCGTCCCGCCTCATGCTGTGTGTCGTCCTGTGCAGGGACAGCAGTGTGTGTCCAGACCGCCACAGGTTCAGATCCCATCTGGACCGGTCTGTCCTCCCTGCTGCCGGAGTCATAGAGGTGAGTCTCTGTCTCTGTGTTTTAACACAGCAGCACTGCACAGAACTCTTTATTAATGTGAATTCTCCCTGAAAGAAATAAAATGAGTATCTGCCACCAATTTACAGATTATATAAAACATCAGTACCACATTTTGCACAGTTCCTGTATCAGTTGTCTGCAGGTTTAAATCTGTTTAAAGTATTAATCTGTGACATTTTCTGTTTTGTTACTCTCTATCACCAATTGATATATAACGAATAATATGAAGTCATTATATTATAAAATAAGCCCAGACACGGTCAATCAATTAATAGATTAATTAATTAACTGCAGCCTCTGAGATTTGGAAATTGCAGAAGTTCATATTGCGATTTGCGACTCTATTCTGTTCTGCTGTACTGTTCTGTGTCCCAGGTTCTGCCGCTCTACATCAAGTCGGCGTCGGTCTTCTGCGGTCGCATCGTCAGGAAGGAGGACGGCGGCTTCGACAGCTTGGTGTCTGAAATGGCGTCCTGCTACGCTGAGAAGAAGCCTGGAGCGGAGGAGGTGGAGGAGGGGAACCTGTACGCCGTGCAGGAGGACCAGACCTTCCACAGGTCGCACTGACACTCAATACAGGATTAACTTGTTAAATAAACATTTTCAAGATAGCAACGAAGGCTTTAGCAGCGCTAATCTCACATTACTCCTGAGAGAGTAGTAATGTGTATTTTTCTAGTCTGTTTAATAAATATTTCATATCTTCCTCCTCTAGCTGCTCTGAAATGTTCCAGTCTTGTTTAAAAAACATTTCTCCTCACTGTGAGTGTGGATCAGGTCCTCAGATGGATGTCTGTAATGTGACTCTTTACCCCCTGCAGGGTGAAGGTGCTGTCTGTCCCGGACAGAGGGGAGCGCTTGTTTTTCAGCGTCCTGGTGCAGTTTGTGGACGAGGGGAGGGAGGAGGAGGTGAAGTCCCACCAGCTGCTGCAGCTCCCGGCTCGGTTCCAGACTCTGCCTCCTCAGGCCGTGGAGATCATCGTCTGCCGGGTCAAACCTGCCGACGCCGAGCCCAGCTGGAACCCCAAGGTCTCCTGACGGCTACACACACACACACAAACACACAGGACTTTCATTACATTTATTTCAGTTGTGCAAGTGGTCTTTATTTCATTCCAACTGGCATTAAAAATGTTCTCAGAAGTCTTCAGCTCAACTTGATGAGACTTGCAGACCTGCTGTGGGAACGCTGCAGGTGTTGATCAGGATGTTTTGGGGGTTTTGTCAGCTCCAACATGGCAACAAGGCATCCCAAGCATCTCACAGTATTCAAACAGTTTGATCCCAGCAGCCTGCGGTCAGGAGAGTTTACTGATCAATAAGCTCACGCTGCTTTGTTGTGTGATGTCATTAAAGTGTGACGGCAGTAAAATCCACAGAGTGACGTTGTGAATTCTGACCAGAGGAGCTGCTGACGGGACGGGATATCAGAGAGACTTAAGGGAGTGGCCTGTGGAGTTTGGACAGGAAGTGATGTATGTGAATCCCCCCCCCCCCCCCAGGTCACCAGAACCATCAGTCAGAAGATCCGTGGTCTGCAGCACCGAGCCAGAGCCGTCCTCAGCCTGGGAAACACCGTGTTCGTCGACCCTATGGTAGGCTTCAACTATCAGTCGGTCGGTCGGTCGGTCGGTCGGTCGGTCCTCAGTTAGGACGCCACAAGTAGCAGACTATGAAAAAATAATAATTTAAATTACAAAGAGGAAGAGAACACAGAATTATCTGACGTTTTGCAATTAAAACGATTATGTTTACAATGACTCCGGCTTTGGGCGTCTGTCTGAGTCTGTATTTGAATCCTGGACTGTCGGACTTGTCTGTGACCCGGTTCCTTCCTGTCCGAGGTCCGGGTGTCGCAGCTCCCCGGCATGAAGACGCTCATCAACGAATACGACGTCGTGACGGAGATCCTGAACAGCGGGATGGGAGCCGCGAACCCGCAGCACCTGGACCTGCTGAGGGCGCTGTGCGAGGGGGGCGGGGCCACGAGCCCACAGGAGGCCAATCACATCGCTGGGTGAGTCAAGAAAACAGGACTGGATACTGACCAGAGGTGGAGAGTCCTAGAGGGTCCCGCTCCAGTAGAAGTACTGTTACTTTACTTTACTGAAGTAGAAGGCGATAATTCAGTATTCTGGTTTCTGTTCTTTCAGTGAATCACATGCTGAAGATCTGGTGATTTTGGGAAATCATGACTCATAGTTCTGCTGCTGAACTGATGAGAAGAAGCTCATTTTATTTAAAAACAAAAATTTCAGTTTTGTTTGATAAACACACCTAACATTACCATTCAGTTCAATGGGATAAACATTAATTTGATTATTTAACATGTGATTTTGCAGAAGTGAGCCAGATCATGATATATATTTATCGAAAAAAGTCCTTGATTGATGATTAACCTAATATTGATTTCAGCCATATTGCCCAGCTCTATGGGTACATGAGCGGTAAAAGATGCAAAGCAGCATATTTGCATGGTAGATCACATAGCGAGTGTGTGTGTGTGTGTAGGAGATGAACACAGCAGCGTGTGTGTGTGTGTGTGTGTGTGTGTGTGTGTGCAGGTCTGAGGACAGCTCAGCGGCTCTGGAGCTGCGGCTGCAGGCGGTGGAAGAAGCTCTGGCTGAAGCCTTCAGAGCGGCCGAGGGCAGGAAGCTCTCCGCTCCGGAACCGAACTGGTTCCCCGTGCCGGTTCCACCAGAACCTGAACTCCACCGGGTCCCGGTCTGTGATCAGGAACCCCGGTCAGACGTCCAGGTCCGGACCGGACGGAGCAGCGAACACACAGCCGGTCTGCAGGCGGATGGACAGACGATCAGGTCAGGGTCTGGAGAGAATAGAAAATGTTTGGTTTCTAGTCTTTAAAAGTTTGAGAATGAAACAAAACTTTCCATCACAAACATTTTACAATAAACAATAAATCCTGCACATGTCTCCACATTCAGTGTCGCTGTAGATCCACTGTCATTTCACATACGGTGGTATTTGTTGTGGTAAAAATGTTGAGCGATAGAGCGATAAATCATGGCAAAAGTAAAAATTTTTTGTTTTCCCCACTAATTTGTTGTTGTTTTTTTCCTAGATTTTGTCTTTTTATTTGATTTACTGTTTTTTTATTTGTTTTATATATTTTGTCGTTTTTCTGATTTTTTTTTTTTCCTATGTACAAGTATGGAAAATGGATTTGCACATTTCTAGGTCTTTAAATTTTTGGTAATACACCAAACGGTTTGGAAAAGTTTGGATTGTTATTGATTCTCTACACAGTAAAGCAGCATCAGGTCAGTGTAGAGGGATGCTCTCTGTGCTCAGCATCCAGCACACAAACCTTCATTAACTTGAAGGAAACTTTGCTTGGTGTGTATGTGTCTCTTCACGGTGTCTCTCTTCACGGTGTCTCTCTTCACGGTGTCTCTTCACTCACGGTGTCTCTCTTCACGGTGTCTCTTCACGGTGTCTCTTCACTCACGGTGTCTCTCTTCACGGTGTCTCTCTTCACGGTGTCTCTTCACTCACGGTGTCTCTCTTCACGGTGTCTCTTCACTCACGGTGTCTCTTCACGGTGTCTCTTCACGGTGTCTCTTCACTCACGGTGTCTCTCTTCACGGTGTCTCTTCACGGTGTCTCTTCACGGTGTCTCTCTTCACTCACAGTGTCTCTCTTCACGGTGTCTCTCTTCACGGTGTCTCTCTTCACGGTGTCTCTTCACGGTGTCTCTCTTCACGGTGTCTCTTCACTCACGGTGTCTCTCTTCACGGTGTCTCTTCACTCACAGTGTCTCTCCATGGTGTCTCTCTTCACGGTGTCTCTTCACTCACAGTGTCTCTCCACGGTGTCTCTCTTCACGGTGTCTCTTCACTCACAGTGTCTCTCCACGGTGTCTCTCTTCACGGTGTCTCTTCACTCACAGTGTCTCTCCACGGTGTCTCTCTTCACGGTGTCTCTTCACTCACAGTGTCTCTCCACGGTGTCTCTCTTCACAGTGTCTCTCTTCACTCACAGTGTCTCTCTTCACTCACAGTGTCCCTCTTCACGGTGTCTCTCTTCACGGTGTCTCTTCACGGTGTCTCTCTTCACGGTGTCTCTCTTCACGGTGTCTCTTCACTCACAGTGTCTCTCCACGGTGTCTCTCTTCACAGTGTCTCTCTTCACTCACAGTGTCTCTCTTCACTCACAGTGTCTCTCTTCACGGTGTCTCTCTTCACGGTGTCTCTCTTCACGGTGTCTCTTCACGGTGTCTCTTCACTCACGGTGTCTCTTCACGGTGTCTCTTCACGGTGTCTCTTCACTCACGGTGTCTCTCTTCACGGTGTCTCTTCACGGTGTCTCTTCACTCACAGTGTCTCTCTTCACGGTGTCTCTCTTCACGGTGTCTCTTCACTCACGGTGTCTCTCTTCACGGTGTCTCTCTTCACGGTGTCTCTTCACTCACAGTGTCTCTCCATGGTGTCTCTCTTCACGGTGTCTCTTCACTCACAGTGTCTCTCCACGGTGTCTCTCTTCACGGTGTCTCTTCACTCACAGTGTCTCTCCACGGTGTCTCTCTTCACAGTGTCTCTCTTCACTCACAGTGTCTCTCTTCACTCACAGTGTCTCTCTTCACTCACAGTGTCCCTCTTCACGGTGTCTCTCTTCACGGTGTCTCTTCACGGTGTCTCTCTTCACGGTGTCTCTCTTCACGGTGTCTCTTCACTCACAGTGTCTCTCTTCACTCACAGTGTCTCTCTTCACTCACAGTGTCTCTCTTCACGGTGTCTCTCTTCACGGTGTCTCTTCACGGTGTCTCTTCACGGTGTCTCTTCACGGTGTCTCTCTTCACGGTGTCTCTCTTCACGGTGTCTCTTCACTCACAGTGTCTCTCCACGGTGTCTCTCTTCACAGTGTCTCTCTTCACTCACAGTGTCTCTCTTCACTCACAGTGTCTCTCTTCACGGTGTCTCTTCACTCACGGTGTCTCTCTTCACGGTGTCTCTTCACTCACGGTGTCTCTTCACGGTGTCTCTCTTCACTCACAGTGGCTCTCCACGGTGTCTCTCTTCACGGTGTCTCTTCACGGTGTCTCTCTTCACGGTGTCTCTTCACTCACGGTGTCTCTCTTCACGGTGTCTCTCTTCACGGTGTCTCTCTTCACTCACGGTGTCTCTCTTCACGGTGTCTCTTCACTCACGGTGTCTCTTCACGGTGTCTCTCTTCACTCACAGTGGCTCTCCACGGTGTCTCTCTTCACGGTGTCTCTTCACTCACGGTGTCTCTTCACGGTGTCTCTCTTCACTCACAGTGGCTCTCCACGGTGTCTCTCTTCACGGTGTCTCTTCACGGTGTCTCTCTTCACGGTGTCTCTCTTCACGGTGTCTCTTCACTCACGGTGTCTCTCTTCACGGTGTCTCTCTTCACGGTGTCTCTCTTCACTCACGGTGTCTCTCTTCACTCACGGTGTCTCTCTTCACGGTGTCTCTTCACTCACGGTGTCTCTTCACGGTGTCTCTCTTCACTCACAGTGGCTCTTCACGGTGTCTCTCTTCACGGTGTCTCTTCACGGTGTCTCTCTTCACGGTGTCTCTCTTCACGGTGTCTCTCTTCACTCACGGTGTCTCTCTTCACTCACGGTGTCTCTCTTCACGGTGTCTCTCTTCACGGTGTCTCTTCACTCACAGTGTCTCTTCACGGTGTCTCTCTTCACGGTGTCTCTCTTCACTCACGGTGTCTCTCTTCACTCACGGTGTCTCTCTTCATGGTGTCTCTTCATGGTGTTTTTACAGGAACGGAGACGAACACGGATTTCCCCCCAGAACCCGTCTGACTGCAGATCTCACCTGCTGTGAAAATGGTAAAAATGTGAAAAAAAAAGTTTCCTGCATCTTTTTATCACAATACAGTGCTTTATTCAGTTCAAGCTTCAGTACGATCCACCTGTCAGTGTGTCGGCCATGTTGACCTCTACATGTTTATAGAGCTGCATAATTAATCATAGATAATCATATATCACAATTGTATGCTTCCACAATTAATCATTGTGTAATTTTGGGATATTGAAGTGTTTGTTATATTTCCCGGTGTGGTACATCAAGCGCTTCCATCGCTCCTGACCAATCACAGCCTCTGAATGCTCAGCGTGCGTCATGTGACCAAAACCAAAGTTCAGATGAAGCAGCAGAGAAACGAACGGATCGACCAACGTCAGAGAGGAAAATCCTGAAAATGTTTTAGTTCCTAATAGTGGATCATCGTCTCATCTGGAGACTTTTTGGTTTGAAACCAGATGATGAAATCCAGATTCTGGGCAAAGTTTGTCGTCCGGTTGTATCTGAACCCGAAGTAAAAAAGCAGTAATTATTTATGATGTAAATAAGAGGAAGACAGAGAAAACAAGACTTTCTAGCTGCTGCTACTTTATGAAAAACTGCACAAAAAAAGTAAAAATATATGTTCAGGTGCAGAAGTGCAGCAAGAGTTTTGTTTCCTGAAACTGAGACAAATACTTGTGATTATTGATCGTGATCACAATATCTAGCAAAATAATTGGGATTATCACTTTTGCCTTAATTGTGCAGCTCTATCCATTTATCTGTCTTTAAACTTTGAAAGGCAAACAGGGATAAAGTGTGTGTGTGTGTGTGTGTGTTCAGGCCTCCCTGTAGGTGATCAGCAGCAGGACAGTCAGCAGGTCATCAGCACTGATGAACCAGACAGCAGTGACTCCACAAAAAGGTACAAACTCTTTTATCTGGATGCAGACAGAAACACATGAGGAGTTTATTTCCAGAGACATGTTGGAAAAATTCTCTAAAATCTAGAGGATCCAGTCTGTACTGTTGCTGTCTTTAACCAGCAGCATCATTTGGCTCCATGCTGCCGGTCCCTCAGTCACTTCTTCAGCTGGAGGAGATTCTCTGTGTTTATTCTCTCTGGTTGTTCCAGTTTACACCCGCAGGTCTGCTGGTACCAGAGGTCGGACTGTGTGATGGTGACGGTGAAGCTGATCAGCCCCGAGAGTCAGAGCTGCCGCTTCTACCCGGAGAGAGCCGTGTACAGGTCAGGGGTCGACACACAGGAGCCATACATGTTCCCAGGCTGAACCTCTGACCCTGAGAGACACACACACACACGCCGTCTTGATACTGTGTTTGTGTCTGAGGGGAAAACTCGGTGGGCGTTGTAATCAACTGCGGAAGCTCAGGGAAGCGGTGGGGCTGATGGACAGAGAGCGGTCTGTGCCGTATTTACCCAAGTTAAAGTGTTACAGTTCTGCTACAGTGTAGCGTGGATGCTAGCTACAGTCGTTTCTATGGTTACAGTTCTGCTACAGTGTAGCGTGGATGCTAGCTACAGTCGTTTCTATGGTTACAGTTCTGCTACAGTGTAGCGTGGATGCTAGCTACAGTCGTTTCAGCTACTTGCTCCAGTAGAATCCACTTCTCTGCCTGCAGTTTGTTGCAGTCTGACGCTGTTCAGCTTTGATTTGTTCTCAACGATAATAAACTCATGAATAATGGAGTTGTGTTTTTCCAGTGGCGGCAGGTTGTCGTCTCATTAAAGTGGCAGGAAAGCCTGTTACTGTTTCCATGTGAGTTGATATCCGCTCTCTGCTGGTTGTTCAGCGGCAGAGTGACCGGCCGCCGCTACAGAGCCGACCTGCAGCTCCACGCCGCCATCGCCGCCGAGCGCTGCTGCTGGGAGATGAAGTCCAACCAACCGGTGCTCAGACTGGTCAAACAGCAGCAGGGACACTGGGACAGACTGCTCAGAGACAAGGTACCGCACCTGCTGCAGCACCTGCTGCTGCATCACCTGCTGCAGCACCTGCTGCTGCTGCTGCTGCTGCAGCTGCTGCTGCAGCACCTGCTGCAGCACCTGCTGCTGCATCACCTGCTGCTGCTGCATCACCTGCTGCATCACCTGCTGCTGCTGCTGCTGCTGCAGCACCTGCTGCAGCACCTGCTGCTGCATCACCTGCTGCTGCTGCATCACCTGCTGCATCACCTGCTGCAGCACCTGCTGCTGCTGCTGCATCACCTGCTGCAGCACCTGCTGCTGCTGCTGCATCACCTGCTGCAGCACCTGCTGCTGCTGCTGCTGCATCACCTGCTGCAGCACCTGCTGCATCACCTGCTGCAGCACCTGCTGCTGCTGCTGCTGCAGCACCTGCTGCTGCAGCACCTGCTGCTGCTGCTGCATCACCTGCTGCAGCACCTGCTGCAGCACCTGCTGCTGCTGCATCACCTGCTGCAGCACCTGCTGCTGCATCACCTGCTGCAGCACCTGCTGCTGCATCACCTGCTGCAGCACCTGCTGCTGCTGCTGCTGCATCACCTGCTGCAGCACCTGCTGCTGCTGCTGCAGCACCTGCTGCAGCACCTGCTGCAGCACCTGCTGCTGCACCTGCTGCAGCACCTGCTGCTGCATCACCTGCTGCATCACCTGCTGCTGCTGCTGCTGCATCACCTGCTGCAGCACCTGCTGCTGCTGCTGCAGCACCTGCTGCAGCACCTGCTGCATCACCTGCTGCAGCACCTGCTGCATCACCTGCTGCAGCACCTGCTGCTCACGCTTTGTGTTTATTTGGCTCACACAGATTTCAATGGGAAGAAAATCCTCCTGTAGATAGAAGATGAGGTGTTGTGAAATATTCTGACAACTTTTAAAAAAAAATCAAGGTAAAATAAAACTTTTCTTGAAATGCAGACAGAACAGAATGACAGCTGGAATCTTAATTAGTGGTTTTTTTTGGGTGGATCAATAATGTTAAACTGAGAGTTCAAGTAATTCATAGTATTCCCATGATGTCACATGCATTTCCTACCAATATGGTGCTTATTATTAACAGGATAATTTATTACAATCAGCTGTTATTTTCCTACCAAGATGGCCGTGTGGTGATGTAACAGAATACTATGAATAGAGACATTTTCATATAAATATTTTTTTTGCTTTTTGTTACCTTCTATCGTCACTGTACATTAATAATAGTAATAAGTTAATTTTTATATCACCATTCATACATAGAATGCAACTCAGTGCTTTATATAACATACTGATTAAAACAATAAATGGATGAAAAACAGTAAATGGATTAAAACCATTCTATTAAATAAAAAATTCAAAATCAAAAATATTCCAGCATAGGAAACCATCTGTGCCAGTGACAGCAGCAAATCTAAAATGATCAACTCATAAAATGAGAAGCATATCCTGCGTGTTGCAGCCCGACCCGCTGCGTCTGCTTCAACCTGCAGCCATGAAAGATTTAACATTATATCCATGAAAGCTTTTCCAGTTGCTGTCCCAGTCTTTACTGGGAAAAATCCTCTGCCGCACAGCAGGTGATACTTTGTACGTTTCCTTTACATCCAACTTTATTGCTTTATGAATAAAATGATAAAAATCAATCAGATAATAAAAAATAGCTACCATTAGAATGGAACATATCCAACTGTAAAGAGATGATAAGCTTCCATCATTTTTTTTTCTAAAACTGCTTTGCATCCTGTAGAAATTTCCCTAATTTTGATTTGGAGGCTTTATGGGTGGGACTGCTGATAGGTGCAGGGAATTCTGGGTGATTATATGATTTTACTTTCTTTTTTAATGGACTGCAGCCCATTTTCACTGACACCTCCCATATTCTGTCTCATATTGAGTCTGTTTAGTACATATGAAGTATACAGTATACAGCTGTGACAAACTTTTAAAGGTCAATATTTGGTTCCACAGAGTATTTTTGTGAGTTACGACCTGGAACACTTTGAGGAGGAAGAAGACCGGACACTAAACGGTAAGAACCGCTTTTCACTGGAGACATGAAGAGCGTTTCAACATCAAGTCTTTAAAATCACATCTCCCAAAAAGTAGAGGAAACAGAGAAATCCCTTCTGTTGTTAATTCACTCGAAGATTTCTCCAACTGGGATAGTTTTTTTTATTCATGTTTTGCAACATGATGCACTTTGATGCACTTTAAACCTGCAGTAATCAGACCTTCTAACTAGGGATGTCAATGGTTAACCGTTAATCGGCCAACTTGGCGACTTTGTCGCTAGACTTAGCGACTTTTCAGACCCCGCTGGCGACTTTATTTCTCAAAAGCGACTAGCGACAAATCTGGCGACTTTTTCTGACCATGGGAAGCAATGTTAAAGTGTTGGATCCCAAAGCATTTGGCAATAAATTGGTTCGGCTGATGCCGGTTTTCTCTACTTGCTTGTCTAATCCAGAGAGGTCTGATGGTCACAGCGCTGCCCCCCTCCCTCCGCTGAGAGCAGGGACTGTAGGATAGGGTCCACTTGTATTTGCTACCGGTGTACGCCGAAACTGGCCCGGGTGGGCGGAATCAGCACTTACATTAAAACGGGCTACGCCGCGGCGTGCATAACAAGTGCAGATATTTATATGCAAATTACAGCAAATGGACAGCACTTCGAAATGCGGCGCCAAAGCTCATCTATCTACTAAAGCAAGAAATCTCTGTCTGTGAGTCTGTCTGTGAGTCTGAGTGAGTGTGTGTGTGTGTGTCCTTCGCATATCTCGAGAACTGTTCGTCCGATCTACTTCAGACTTGGCGGGTGTATTGCTGGGGACCCGAGGACCTGCAGTGTCAGATTTGGTGCAATTTGGACACGCGACACGTTCAATATTAATAAACTTTGAATAAACAAGCGAACAGCGCTCTGTGCAGCAGCGGGGTGAACGGGCTGCACTAGTTGAGTCAGTGGAGCGCCGGACTAAAAGAAAAGCGGCACTTTCTTGTATTTCATGTCATTTTGCGTTTTTTCTTAAAAATTAACCGGTTAGTTACCGGTTAATGGGTGTCGGCCTATCGAAAGCAAAATTAACCGAAACTGACATCCTTCTAACCAATCCTGAAGCTGATGTGTGCTGTGTGGAGATTTCATTGAGTCATAATGATATAAACCAATATCCAGCTGTGTTGCTGTTTTCTCCAATGTTCTGAAGCTTGTTGTCAGGTTCTGCTCCTGAACAAAGCTCCTCCCCCTCCATTCAGCAGCTTTTGTTAAAACTAGCTTGGCTCCTCCCCCTCCATTCAGCAGTTTTTGTTAAAACTAGCTTGGCTCCTCCCCCTCATTCAGCAGTTTTTGTTAAAACTAGCTTGGCTCCTCCCCCTCCATTCAACAGTTTTTGTTAAAACTAGCTTGGCTCCTCCCCCTCCATTCAACAGTTTTTGTTAAAACTAGCTTGGCTCCTCCCCCTCCCATTCCTGAAAAAACTTCTCGTAATGGCGGAATCGATGAAGCGAGCGGCTAAATTTGTTAAACTAGTAAAGTTATTAAACTAGTAACTTTGTTAATCTAGTAAATTTGTGAACCTGGTAAATTTCTTAATCTATTAAACTTTTTAAACTAGCAAATTTGTTAATCTAGTAAATTTGTTTACTAGATTAATATATTTACTAGTTTAACAATGTTACTAGTTTAACAAGTTTACTAGATTAACAAATTTACTAGTTTAACTAGTAAAATTGTTAAACTTGTTAAACTAGTAAACTTGCTACCTGCCTCTTCACTTGTCATTGTGGGTCATGTGACCTTCAGCAGACTGAGACTGGTAACTGGTGACACTTCTCTGTAGGTACGGTTAGCTTAGCTGTTAGCCTTCATGCACGGCCCTTCGCTGGGTTAGGGGCTTTATTTACAAATGTGTTGTGCTTTCTGTCGCCCTCTAGTGGTCGGAAAATCACTTCCTGCAGCTTTAACATGATGTGATCTGATCAGTGATGTCATGTTGTCTCCTGCAGGCGTCCGGTTTGTGGAGAACACAGGAGAAGACAGCTGCTACGTGGATTCAGACAGCGGCAGTGAGAGCGACTGAAGACGCTTCATCATCATCATCCTCACTCTGAGGTCACAGTTCCATCTGTCGGGCTGCTGTGACCTCTGACCCCTGACCCCTGGCCTCCTTACTGTTGCTTGTAATGTTGCTGATGTTTAAACTGAAGCTGATTCTGTCGATCTCTTTGGACGTCTCTCTGGATTTAGAGCTGAAAGATACAGACAAAAAATCGAATTGTGATTATTTGATAGATATGTATTGCAATTTAAACTGCGATTCAAGTTTTTGTTGTCATGCATTTTTTAGAACTTTGACATCTTTTTCTTTTTTTTAACAAAATCACTTTTCTTGAAATTATTTTAGTGTGCAGATTTACTGAGTTTGAGTCTGATGAAGGTTTTGATTCTAAAACTCCTTGTTCACAAATCCAGTTTGGACCAAACTCTCTGAAGAAATTAACTGCAGACTCTGAGAAGTTCATTTTGCGTTTTTTTATTTTTTGATTAATTGTTCAGCTCTATTATGGATAAGAGAATCATAGAAATGACTAGAATGTAGTGAGTGTTGTGAACCTGCAGGTCCGTTAGTGTTGAATGTTCAATGCTGATCAAATTAATAAACATAGTTGATGCACTTGTTCCTTAAAGGAATAGTTCACCCAAAATTAAACTTTTGTCTCTCTACTCACTGGGAGCCGCTTCTTTAGAGTTGTGAAAAGGGCAAAAAATGACCTTAAAATTTCTCCAAACAGCTGTGCAGTATAATCCAAGTCTCCTGAAGCCAAACGGTGGCACTTTGAGTCTATAAGGCCGGCGTTTACTCCGGTGTCTTGACTAAAACTGTTAAAGAAAAGCACCAAGACCCACAAACTGAATAATCCACTCAAAAGGCTTCGTACTAAAATATGAGCAAATATACTTATCAAACAATAAAGGCCTGTCTCTAATATAAGCCTGCTTCCAATAAAGGCCTGGTCCCCTCTGCAGTTGAGGTAAATAAAGGCCCGGGCCAATATTAGAGGATTTACGGTAGGCCTAAAAGTCCCTCTTTGATGTTATCAATGTAGATATTACAAATCTGTGCTCATGGTTTACTGATCCGTGGGCACGCTTTATGAGTAAATTGTAAGAAAACCGTGCCCACTGATTTCCACATCATTTTTTTTTTGTACCAGGTGACCCCTGGGGGCCTCCACAGTTATCCTTATTGCACTAGGTTTATAGATGAATAATGCTGTGTGTTGAATATTCATTCATTCAGCACAGAAATGTGTCAATTGTTTTCGTTGTTCTTGTTATTGGACTAGTTTTATAGAGAAATTGAGAAATAAGTGTAGTGTGCTGACTAGAAAGTTTTATTTCTGTAAAGTTTGTGGCTTCTGGAGTGAAACTGACCGCGATTTAGAGTTTACAGTTTATATTGTTTATCTGGGAAGTTTGAGGCATTTCTGTTCACAATTAATGGGTCAGTTTTTTCTGTTTAATAAACTACAGCCAACTTCATGATTCCTGTATTTTTTTATTTATACACTCCGTCTGTCAGTCTGGGACTCCTAGCTTTGGAAAATACTTAATGAATCAGCATGTTTTCTCTGTCGGTTTGCAATAAGTTAACCCCATTAAAGACTAACTAGGTTTAGTTCGAGAAAAAAAAAATCCTGCATGTAAAAGTGATGAAAACACTAAACCAATGAAAAACCTCCTGCAGCTGAACTGCTGCTCACCTCCATGCCGACAGTCAGAGACTCTGCCATGAAAACCTTCTTCACACCAGAGACTCTGATCAACATGAAGCTGAGAGAAGAAACTGATCCACATCTTTCCCTTGTGTCTTAACTGAAAAACAACAGAGAAAATCAAATGGTACATCGATAGTTTAGAAAAGGCGAGGTGCCGCAGACTTTTGACAGGCGGTGTGTATATGTTTATTCTTTTTATCAGAAAACATGAGGATTGTTGTGGAGCGTTCTTTATGATCGGCTCTGTGTGTGTAAACTTGTGTATAAAATGTAGTTTAAAGCCGCTGTAGGACGGTTTTATACGCTGAAAAGTGCTGAAAGTAATAAATGAGATAATCTGGCAGAATCGCAAAATTGATCGCAGCTCAGCGGTCAGAGGTTCGAATCCCCCCACCCCCCCAAACTCTTTCTTCACTAGACTATAATTTTTTAAAATCATTAAAAAAAAATCTAAAAAATGACAAAGCAATGTCATTGCTTTGCTGTTTGTTTTCAAAATCCATTTTGTGGCCGGTTTCCTCTGAAGTGTGATGTCATTTTTTGGCCCAAAAAAGTGACTGTGGCCCCGCCCCCTTTCAGCCCAATGTGAAAACAGATAGAGGTGTAAATGTAAAGCTCTGTGTGACTCTGGTAGAGTCTTGGGTCGTGTCTCTTCCTCCATGATAAAACCCCCAAATCAGTGATTCTGTGATCTGTTGCTCCGGTAGAGCAGACTGGAGAATTGTGTTTTTTTCTCTCTCCATTCACTGCCGTCGTCTGGAGGAACAGTCTGAGAATCACTTCTAGCACATAAAGGAACGCCGACACAGCAGATTCTGACTATATATCACATCAGATACACAACCGAGACACTGCAGGTTCTGCTGTCGGGTTCCTCTGTTCTGACTGGTTCTGCTGTCAGGTTCCTCTGTTCTGACTGGTTCTGTTGTCGGGTTCCTCTGTTCTGACTGGTTCTGCTGTTCTGACTGGTTCTGCTGTCGGGTTCCTCTGTTCTGACTGGTTCTGCTGTCGGGTTCCTCTGTTCTGACTGGTTCTGCTGTCACGTTCCTCTGTTCTGACTGGTTCTGCTGTCACGTTCCTCTGTTCTGACTGGTTCTGCTGTTCTGACTGGTTCTGCTGTCGGGTTCCTCTGTTCTGACTGGTTCTGCTGTCGGGTTCCTCTGTTCTGACTGGTTCTGCTGTCGGGTTCCTCTGTTCTGACTGGTTCTGCTGTCGGGTTCCTCTGTTCTGACTGGTTCTGCTGTCGGGTTCCTCTGTTCTGACTGGTTCTGCTGTCAGGTTCCTCTGTTCTGACTGGTTCTTTATTAGTTGAGGTGTTTCTGATGAAAACGAGCACAGATCCTTTACAGACCCACAGCGTGTGTTCAGTTCAATTCAATGATGTGATGTGATGTGACATCAGGCGCATTAGAGATCGATTTACATTCATTTCTATACATTGACCAACTTTTGATTTTGTGCTTCTGTATGGGAAACACTGCATCTCTTAGCCACAGACGCCCTCTAGAGGCCAACTGACGAAGTGTTGACTGACTGACTGAGAGACTGACTGAGAGACTGACTGATTGACTCCTCAGCTGCTCCGTGGGAAAAATAAGAAATCTCTAGTCAGACTGAGCTTGGCATTCAGCATCTCATTGGACAACACAACATCCATCATGGCTGTTAGCTAAATACATATATACATATATATTTTTAATTCAGTAATGTGTTAAAATATGTAATAACTTCATCATACGTCATTTCTACTTACATTATTTCAGCCATTTTAAGAACAGAATGATTGCCAAAAATGATACAAAAATCCTGTTCATTTTCACCATACACAGGAAAAAAAAAAAAAAAAGGATCCGAATATAATCCGAAAGCCTGAAATGACGTCAACACCTGAGAGGATGTTGGGACCTCCCGCAGCTTTAAACACACTGTGCTTCACTGTCAGCCTCTTCTGTTTTACTTGTAATAATTTGCTTATTGGTAGCTTGGAAATCCAATTAAGAGCCAATTATTTGTTCAATCAATCCAGACATGTCGGTCATTTGTTGCTCATCATACAGCCGCCTCAGCCAACAAACATTCACTTCCACATTCACTGTTTTCACTGGTTTCAAGTATGATTTAATATCCACCAATGAAATCTCAGTATGGACGTTGTTTATTGTATTTATTGTTTAGTGATCAGGTCGCTGTGTTGAGTTTCCTTCTCTCCCAGCATGCTCTCCTGCCAGATGACTTTACTGCTTCTTCACCTAAAACCAAAGGTAGAAGTTGAACTAATTACTAAAAGTCGACCTGCTGTCATCTGAGCAGATGTTCAGTGTAATCTTTCTTTAATGAAAACAATATATCGTTCAGCATACAGTAGCCTGGAATAATAATGTTCTCTATTTCTTCCCGTAGGTAAAGAGTTTTCTCTGCCCAGGATCTAGATGTTATTTTTATGAAAACCTGGTGAACTTTATTTTGTCCAATAAAGTTATTTTAGATCTGGTTTGCCTCCACCTGAACACACGGGCGGTGGTGAGCAGTGTGAACCGATTCTTACAGTTTGGTTTGACTTGCTTGGTGGATCACTTGTCACCCAGTAGATCCTAACGATTCCTAAAAGGCTGTTTGTTTTACTGCTTATCTATCTTTGCCGATAACCAAGACAATTAAACTGGCAGGTTTCTGAATGGAGTTTGACGTTTTCCGCATTCAACAGAACGGCACGGATCGGGGTTTCTTTTGACAGCTTAGATTACGTGTTTCATCACTGGTGTCTGGCAACCCAGACCAAAGGCTGAGCTAGTGCTGCTGGTTAGCAGCTGGTTGGTTAGAGGTAAACAGCTCAGATCTGTTGTGTCATGTTCTGTGTTCCTGCCATGCCGAACCTGGACGAGCTGCGGGCCTGACTGCTGGACAGGTGAGACTTCACCTCTCTAACCGTGTTAGCTGTCTGCTTCTCCGGTAACGGGCTGCAGGTCTGTAGCGCTAACGATAGATAACACCGGCTCTAGCTAACAGAGCTAACGCTAACTGACAGGCTAAAGTTCGTGTCCCTAGCTAACACCAGTCCTGTTGGTGCGTTTTATCAGGAAGCAAGCTCGTTAGCTAGCAAGCTAATTTTAAAACTAATAGTTCCGCTGTCCGGTTTGACTGAGTCACGTTAGAAGCCAAAATACCTGACAAGTGAACAGTTAATATAACGATATAACATTAGTTGTAGTATGTAAACGCATACCTGCTGCTGTGTCACAGCTTAAATATCAGTGCTGCAATATTAGTACATCTAAATTCAAGTAACGGTTAATTTAAATACTAACAATCTAGCCAAAAACTACCACTTACACCGCTACTTCTGTGTCAGTTAGCAGCCACTTTGTTCAGATACTGTTCAAGAACAAACTAACCAGAAGAATAACGGTTCAGTATTGTTATCGATTACAAATCGGAGATGGCTAACAGCGTCTCTTATCTGTTCAGACATGACTGTAATGGCCGAGAGTATCAACCTATTAACATTTTGCTCAACAAAACAAACGCACGTAATCCCAGCTAGAGACAACGTCACACCAATATCCATTCAAAAACCTGCAATTTAATGTTGCCTTGCTCATCGATAAAGGCGCATACCCGGAACAACGTGATTCAAGACCTTTTTACAAATCGTTAGGATCCACTTTTCAATTCGGCACAGGTCCAGTTCACCAAGCAGCAGTTATTTCAGTGAAAACCGAAGTTTTAGAATCGGTTCCCCTCTCTCACTGTGTTATTCCAACAAAACAAACCATGGAGGGTCAGCGAGCATCAGTTCTAATAGCTGAGATTTTATTGAAATAAAGTGTTTGGTGGATCATTTGTATGCTGAGTGTACCAGAAGCTTTCTTCATATGAAGATAGGTGTCTTGATTTGTTCTACAAGTTATGTTATGTCGTCTGCCGATAAACAAAGCAACATTAAATGGATTAAGGTCCTGCAGCCTTGGTCCAGTTCCACAGATGAGTCAGAAGAGATGAAGATTCAAACTGAAAGTGTAATGCCATTATTGGCATATTGCATACTTATATAGCACTTTTCACAGGCTTTTATGGGTATAAATATTTGCTACGAAAAAGTTTTGGAAAACAATTTATTACAAATTCTTCTTTAAATATAGTGTTAATTTTGTATTTTGTATAGTACGTTATAGCAGCTGAAAACAACATATGCTTGTCAAAAACGGGCTGGAACTAACTGACATGAGTGTAGAGCAGGTGGGAGGATTTCTGTCTCATTTTGAACTTTCTTCCCTAATTTACCTCTAATCTCCCTCAAATTCTAAATTGTAACTTAATACGATATGTAGTTGGATCAGTGATAAAAGCCTTGCCTTCACTCGTGAAGTAAATTAATCAGGTGGAAGGCGCTTAATCCAGTAAAGTCTGAATATACCATGTAAATTAGCCCATATTTTCCACTGCAGTTTAATTTCTCTCAGAATGAGTCTGGATGGTTTTGGGGAATTCATGTTCAGTCATGTGCTGAGCCGGAGGAGCAGGCTGACGGTCACGTTCTGCATGTGAAGCCTCCAGTCAGCTGAACGATTCTCATTGATCAGAGAAACCAGAAGGCAGAATGTAGATTCATCACATCAGCAGATCTGGATCCTCCCTCTAAAAACCATTCTGTCTCCTTTATTTCTTCTTCCAGCAAGGTCTAGGACTGCAATAATATATTCAATACATTTGAAAAATGTATGTAATGTGTTTTTTTTATTTTTTATTTTTTTATCAAAACCATTTCCATTTTTGAGTAATCTTAATAATGAGATTTGCCGCTGATGGTGTCCATAGTCGATCTGCCATTAACTTAGAGAAGAAGAAGAACAGCTTCCATGGATTTGTTCAGACCCGTAAATACAATTCACTAAATACAGTTAACTTCATTCAACATATGTCTATTTGATATTTATTTTTTATTTGTTGTAATTGTTACATTTTGAAAAGCGTCATACTTGTGTTAATTTGACAAATTGCACCGTGGGAAACATGTTGGAAAAAATGTTTATTATTGATCATAGATTATTTGAATATTAGATGTGTGATTTGATAGATTATTTTAGAATGAAAGGTATCAATAGTTGTAGCTCCACTGTGGTCAGATGAGTGTTGTGACCTCTGACCTCCTCACTGTTGGTTGTGTGTAATGTTGCTGATCTGAGATCTGTGTGCTGCTGTGGATAAGAGCGTCAGCTGAATGAGTCTAATCGGAGTGCGGTGTGACGCCGTTCAGCCTGAGCGGGATGGACATTCCTTCTGTTAGCCGCCGGGTCACGAGGAGCGGCGAGGAGCGGAGCGCCGGGTCACATGACCCACTCTGCAGTTTCACCCAGTGAGGCTGAAGAGGCTGAACTGGTTCCTGGTCCGGTCCGGTCCGGTCCGGACTGCAGCCTGCTGGACCTGAAGCTGCTCCCAGCTGAGCGAGCAGGGAGGAGATCAGCCAGCAGCTGTGGGCTGTTCCTTTCTTTTCTTTTCTTTCTTTAGTTTATTTTTTGGGCATTTTTGTGGTTATTTGATAGGTGACAGTAGAGAGCTGTGGTGTTTCTGACTGGGATGCCTCATCACAGGTCAGGGTTTTGTAGATGTGGGTAATTTTGGTTTCGAGACCCAGGATCACTCCTGAACCGGATGGATGGATGGATGGATGGATGGATGGATAGGTTTGTTGGTTCTTTGGATTGTTGGTGCGTTCCTACTTTCTAAACAAAGGGTGAGGGTCTCTTCATGTTGGGCACACAGTCCTCACCATGTGCTGCAGCTGATTGGTTGACAGCATACTGACCTGCTGTCTTATCAGTTGGTTCGGTGGAGGAGAATACATCCTGCTGAGATCCTCTCTGGTCCAGACATCATCTGCAGTCTTCACCCTCCTCCCACCAGCAGCGGCTCCAGCTGAACAACAGGACTGCTGATCCTTTGTGCCACTCGTCATATCTGGAACTACTGAAGGGAGACGCCATCGACACCCGGTTTCCCTGTGACTTCACAGCCAGGCGATAAGTTAAATGCAGTCGGATGAATAGAGAGGAAACACTGATGATGTTCCTCGGCAGAAGACGGAAACATTTTGGACAATCTCTTCTGATTGGAGGTGGAACACAGTGTGGTCAGGTTTCATTTAGTTTTAACAAGTTCTGCACATTTCATTGAGCTACTCTGAAGTGTGTGTGTGTGTGTATATGGGAGAGATGTAAGCACAGGTGTGTGTGTGTGTGGGAGAGAGAGGAAGGGCATTGTGAAGCTGCACTGTGTGTTTTAGTATTTCATGGTTTCATGCTCTCTGTGTTTGTAACGGTCCTGACTCACATCCCGTCTGGTTGCTGCTGATCCAGAGAAATGGCCTGCAGCAGTTTGATTTAGTTAAACTGACTGTTTGGATCTTCGTCAAGTAAAAGAAGAATTCCCCTGAATGGATGATAAATCAATCTGCAGGAGCTGCAGGTAGTGAAGGAATGTTTACGTCAGCTGGATCAATGATGATTAATGCTGCTGAGTTCCCAGTAAGAAGATGTGTTGAAATACTGTGGGACTGAGCTGCAGCAGAGTCAGACACAGAGTTGATGTTCGGAGAGAGGAACAAACAAGCAACTCTCTGCTCACTGTTCCCAAGAGATCTTATGATTTCTGCCCGTCTCCAAATTCCTGCTCAAATAATTTTATGGCTCAACCCTGAAATAGAGGCTGAATCAGATCACTAATGAATTTCGGCTCATCAATCAGAGGAGAAGGTCAGCAGCTGAGACCGAAGCTTCCAGACAAAAGTCGCTTTCAGTCTCTTTGTTTTGCAGAATCTCTGATCTGTAGATTCTTGTCTCTCTTCCAGCTGCTTATTGAAGACCATGTTTTATTAAAATGAGATTATTGAAGATGACCTCAAGATTGAAGCTACAATGCAGCTTTTCTCTTTGAGGCAGGAAGTGTCTTGTTAGTCCCGCCCTCCCCTCCACCTGTCAGTCATCTTGATGATGTCATCAGCGTAAAGCCTCCACAGCCGATCGGACGCTGACGTTCACCGTGTTTCTGAACATTTCCCTTCGATCTTCTTTGTTTTCCTATTCTTTTTCTCCGTTGTTGTTGTTGTGACTTCCTGCTCTGCGGCCGCTCGCCACAACCGGCTCGCCGCTGGCCACGCCCACAAGACACGCCCACAAGACACGCCCACAGATAGTGGTTTACGCCCCAGAATGCCCCATCATCACTGAAGAGACGAACAGGGGATTTAGGTCTGAACACACAGAGTCACAGACTGAAAATGGAGGAAAAATTATTTCTAGTGAATTTCCAGAAATCTCCAACATTTCTGAAGTTGTATAGAGATGTTGGTAGAAAAACTGTCTTCTCCTGGAGGCTTCAGTCTGTCTGACCCGCCGGACGCAGCAGGTGACCCTCTGACCGCTGGATGTTATGTTTCCAGTTTCCTCGGTACAGTCTACATCCTGCAAGATAACAAGCGAGGAGCGGCTCCTCTCCTCACTTCTGGAAGACAGTGAAGACACAGCAGCTTCCCCAAACAGCCAGTCAGTCAGGAGAAGATGTGAAGTCCAGCGGTGTGAAGTCCAGCGGTGTGAAGTCCAGCGGTGTGAAGTCCAGCGGTGTGAAGTCCAGCAGTCTGAAGTCCAGCGGTGTGAAGTCCAGCGGTGTGAAGTCCAGCAGTCTGAAGTCCAGCGGTGTGAAGTCCAGCTGAGCAGCAGCAGGATCCTGAAACCTTCATTATAGATTCTTCATTTATTTACATGCTGTACATAGTTTAACCTGTTTTTGTCTTTGCTGTATCCTGTTTTTGCCACTGCAACACCACAGTTTCCCCATGGGAATGATTAAAGCTTCATCTAATCTAATCTAGTTCAGACACATTTGATTTATACCAAACATGTCTTCCTCCTCTCTCTCTCTCTTCTCCTCCTCCTCCTCCTCCTCCTCCTCCTCCCCCTCCTCTCTCTCTCCTCCTCCTCCTCCTCCTCCTCTCTGTCAGGATCCAGACTCCAGCTCCTTATGGCTGTATATGATGAGAACATCCTGAAGAACCCGTTCTACCTGGCGTTGGAGCGGCAGAGACCGGACCTGTGCAGCCGAGTGGCCGAGCTGCACGGCATCGTGAGTCACGGCTGAGCTTTACTTTTACTGCTGGCTTCCTACACAGGTGTGGAAAGTCTGGAAATGTATGGTAAAAGAATTTGGAAAGTTCCAGGTCTTGAACAGTCTGGAAAATGCACAAAAACGTTTGGAAAAATATGGATCAGCAGTGAACGGAGACCACCTAGGCTTCGTTTCAAAGTGAAGCTGAGTGTTTGGCTGTCAGTCCAGATCCGGTCTGTCTGGTCAGTTCAGCCGGAGCGGTCTGTGCTCTCTGCTCGCTCTCTCAGGTTATTTCAGCTGCTCAGTGTGGATTGAAGAAGTGAAAGTGGCAGAGCTGCTGGCAGGTTAAGAGGAAGTTGTATGTTTTTAGGCTAGGCCGGGGTTTCGCTCCCTGTTTGATAAATTCATTTAGTCTTCAATCAGCTGGAAACCTTCACACTAGTCCAGCCTGATGAGAAGTGGGACGTCTGTGAAAGTCCCGCAGCCCAGTACAGCTGAGCAGAGAATCAGATGTTTGAATGTAGGTCAGAAGCTGCTCTGACTCATCAATACTGCGCTGCTGGAAACTCAGATGATCTGAACACTGGAAAAACAGCAGGGAAGAGAAAATACACCTAAAATTGACTGAATGGATTAGAGCTACTAATACTCTTATTACAGCAGAATAGTGACCTGAGAAGTCAGTACGAGTTACAAAAGGCACAGAATACAATATAATATACACTGAAACACCCTACATAACATAAATAAACCATGAATAAATAATCGATTAATGGTTTTAGTCATTTATCAGTAAAAATCCCAAACTTTTTCTGTTCCAGCTTCACAGATTTGCTGCTTTTCTCTGTTTCATCTCTTTATTAAATGAATCCTTCTGTCTTCTGTCTGCTGCTCAGACCGAGGAAGAAACCTGAAGAGTCACTTTGGACTCTGAACTGAGACGGACATTTGTGATTATTTTGACATTTCAAAGACTAAATGATTAATCAATTAATCTAAAAAATAATCGATAGTTAACAGTAATGAAAATAAGCGTTAGTTGCATGAACCTCCATGTTAGACTCCTGGGTTACTGCCGGGAAAGTAATGATTCTGGTTTTGGTTCTTGCAGGTTCTGGTTCCTTGCTGTGGAAGTTTAACCCTCAGCTCCTTCACTGACTCCCAGTTTGACAGCTATGTGTTGCAGCCGGTGGAGGAGGGATACCAGACTGTGGATGGAAAGGTGAGAACCAGACAGGAACCAGGCAGGAACCAGGCAGGAACCAGGCAGGAACCAGACAGGAACCAGACAGGAACCAGGCAGGAACCATGCAGGAACCAGGCAGGAACCAGGCAGGAACCAGGCAGGAACCAGACAGGAACCAGGCAGGAACCAGACAGGAACCAGACAGGAACCAGGCAGGAACCATGCAGGAACCAGGCAGGAACCAGACAGGAACCAGGCAGGAACCAGGCAGGAACCAGGCAGGAACCAGACAGGAACCAGACAGGAACCAGGCTGGAACCAGGCAGGAACCAGACAGGAACCAGGCAGGAACCAGACAGGAACCAGGCAGGAACCAGACAGGAACCAGACAGGAACCAGACAGGAACCAGGCGGCAGTTCATTACATTCACTTTAATCACAGTCCAATAGATGTACAGGAGTCAGTCTCAGTGACAGCTAACATGGTGTAGAGTACAGACCGACACCTGGTCCAGGACGACCTACAGGCTGTTCTGAAGTCTAGTTTAAAACAACAAATGGTTCCTATTGGCTGTTCCAAAATTTAGATTCAAAACAAGAGGTGACTATAGATTCTAGATAGATTATAAATTAGACAGTTTACTTTTACTCTCTTAGGCAAGCAAAGACTTCCAGATATTCAACACACATCCAGTCTGATCAATTTCTCCATCTTTGTTGTTGTTGTTGTGGGAAACTCCGCCTCTGAAAAGTTGGAACATTTTTCAACTTTTCCTGTTGGTTTTAATGTAAAAATTTGTGAACACAACCTTACTTCTTACGTTCCTTTCTACTGTTGATGTTACTTTTTGTACTGATGTAAAGCGCCTTGTATCCGTTTTAATCCTCACTCCATCCCACCCTGTGTGTGTGTGTGTGTGTGTGTGTGTGTCAGGAGCTGAGGATCCAGGACCGCCGCCTCCTGCTCGGCTCCGGCTTCCCGGCGGCGGCGGCGGTTCCCATCCTGTTCGAGGAAACCTTCTACAACGAGCGGGAGCAGAGCTTCAGCATCCTGTGCATCTCCAGGCCGGTGGAGGAGGAGGAAGGGGGGGGCGGGGGCCCGGCCGAGCCCGCCCCCCCGCCCCCCTACTGCCTCAACAGCCTGCGGGACGTCCAGGACTTCCTGGGCCGCCACGCCCTCAAACTGGACAAGCTGATCCACGGCTTCTGCCAGACCTTCAGGGAGCAGGAGAGGAAGGGACTCCGACACCACATCGTACGACCGGTTGCTTCCTCTGCTTCTTCTTCTGCTGCTTCTTCTTCTTCTGTTGCTTCTTCTGCTACTGCTTCTTCTTCTTCTGCTGCTTCTTCTTCTGTTACTGCTTCTTCTTCTTCTGTTGCTTCTTCTGCTACTGTTTCCTACTGCTTCTTCTTCTTCTGCTGCTTCTTCTGCTACTGCTTCTTCTTCTTCTGCTGCTTCTTCTTCTGTTACTGCTTCTTCTTCTTCTGTTGCTTCTTCTGCTACTGTTTCCTACTGCTTCTTCTTCTTCTGCTGCTTCTTCTTCTGTTACTGCTTCTTCTTCTTCTGTTGCTTCTTCTGCTACTGCTTCTCCTTCTGCTGCTTGTTCTTCTGCTACTGCTTCTCCTTCTGCTGCTTGTTCTTCTGTTACTGCTTCTTCTTCTGCTGCTTCTTCTTCTGTTGCTTCTTCTGCTACTGCTTCTTCTTCTTCTGCTGCTTCTTCTGTTACTGCTTCTTCTTCTGTTGCTTCTTCTGCTACTGCTTCCTACTGCTTCTTCTTCTGTTGCTTCTTCTGCTGCTGCTTCCTACTGCTTCTTCTTCTTCTGCTGCTTCTTCTTCTGCTACTGCTTCCTACTGCTTCTTCTTCTTCTGTTGCTTCTTCTGCTGCTGCTTCCTACTGCTTCTTCTTCTTCTGCTGCTTCTTCTTCTGTTACTGCTTCTTCTGCTGCTTCCTCCTCCTTTTTTTGCTGCTTCCTCCTTCTTTTAATGCTGCTTCCTTGTTCTTCCTTCTTTTTTAATGCTGCTTCCTCCTTCTTCTTCATTGTTTTTATGCTGCTTCCTTCTTCTTCATTCTTGTTTCCTCCTCCTGTGAAAGTGATTAAAAACATAAAAATTGCACAAGATTATGAAAAGTGTAGTTTTGCCACATATTGTGTCACTCATACACATGCATAACTAAGAACATTTGGGGAAATTTGTTCTTACTTGCATTATGAAAAATGAAACATAAATAATTCAGAAGAAGTTGGCTGTGAATGATTCAGTGTGCTGCATCGTCTCTGTTTGGTCAGAAAAACACCACTAAACAACAAAATGGACACACAGCTGTTTTTTAATAGTTTGTGTTTTAGCGAGGAGAACTGGACCTCAAGTCTGTTTGTCTAAATGAAAGTGAACTTCAGTTTCCCTCCTGTCTTCTCTCCTCAGGACTCGGTGAACGGCCTTTATACTAAATGTCTTCAGTGTCTGTTGAGAGACTCTCGCCTGGTGAGTAACAGCGGTGGAAAGAGTACCAGAATGTCCTGCTGCAGTAGAAGTAAAAAGTGTGTGATTTAAAATGTCGTCAGAGTAAAAGTTCCTGAGTTCCTCTTTAGAACAGAGAACGTTGTTAGCTGTGATCTTTTCCATGTGATTCTAACAGGAGAGAGGTCAGAGTTCAAACTAGATTCTTTTCACTGGAAACATTAGAAATGACAAAATAAAGTGCAGAAACAAAGTAAAGTCAGATTCCTCTTCTCACTGTGAATGGATCCACAGTTTGTCAGTTTCTGTTGATCCAGTTTCTGTTGATCCAGTTTCTGTTGATCCAGTTTCTGTTGCTGATGGAGAGACACAATCTGTTCTGTGATGGATGGATTTAAAATGGACTGAAGGACAAAACTGCAGGAGAGATGGACTGAAGGGAAAGTCACATTCCGGCCTTAAAAAAGTACAAGTACACAGAAAAGCTACTCAGTTACAGTAATGTGAGTAAATATAATTAGTTACTTCTACTCTTGGTGAGTAGGAACCTGCCTGCAGGATCAGCCGTTACACCGGTGTAATGGAGACTGGTGCTGACGGTGGAAATGATTGGGTGAGATGTGAAGTGTAGGTGTTGTGAAGATTAGTGTCGACAGCAGAAGCTGTTAGTCCGTCTGGAGGTGTAGGAGGTCGGGTCGACTGTCTGGGATGGGAGGAACCTACTTGATCATGATGAAGATAATAATAATAATAATAGTAATAATAGTAATAATAATAATAGTAATACTTGATACTTGAATACTTGACTCCAGTGCCATAGCTGGTTCCTCGGTCTGGTTTCCTCATCAAGGCTCAGTCCAGTTCAGCAGCACATGGAGAGTTACATCACTCCTGTGGACTGTCTGTCTGTTTCTCCTGGTTTGATGAATATTCTGTATGTTTTTTTTTTTTTTAGAAACTTCTGGCGAAGCAGGAGCTTCAGATGACGCTGCTCAAACAGGCGGTGGAGGTTCGATGAGTCACATGACTTTTTACTTCTTCTAGCGTTTTTATTTTCTCCTACTGACTTTCACAGCAGTCAGTCAGGTTCCAACAGAGAACCATGTGCTTACTTTATAGATAAGACACCTACTTCTTACATTTGTCATTTTTATTGTTTTATATACTGCCTATACATTTGTTGTACTTACATGCTACTTTCTTTATATACTACCATAAAAAAAAAAATTTCTACTTTTAAATATTTATATACTACTTTGTTTTGGTTCTGGATCCTCTCTGAAACATTGCTTCTCTTTTCTCAGATCTACATCCAGTGTTTAAACTGAACTGTCCTCTCCTTGTTTCCTAGATGTATCTTCATCATGGTATCCATGATTTAATCTTTAACTTTGTGGGAACGCTTGAAGCCAGTCAGGTCGGTCTGAGTGTTACTCTTCTATAACACTAAATACATTGTTCTGCGATGGAAGTTTATTCATTACAGATGACAGAATGCATTACTGCTGCATCACTGCATCTTGATGCAGGAGTTACATGCGCTGGATTTATTCTGCTTATAAGATAAGATAAGATAGCACTTTATTGATCCCCTTGGGGAAATTCAGGATGCACTGTTGAAGGAGAAATCCCCCTAAATCACTTTAAGGGGATTTTCCTTGACTGCATACATAAAATTAACAGTGTTTCAGCCCTTGTTTTGCTGAATCAAAGTTGCAATGGAACTGAATGTTGTAACACTATAATCAGTAACCACACCTGATCAGTTTGATCTCAGTCTGTTTGGTGTAGTGGGTCTTTGTGTTCAGAGTCTCTTCAGGAAGCTGCTCTAACCTGTCTCTGTCTCTCTGTCGCTGTCTCTCTCTTTCTGTCTCTGTCTCTGTCTCTCTCTCTCTTTTTCTGTCTCTGTCTGTCTCTCTCTCTCTCTTTCTGTCTGTCTCTGTCTGTGTTCTCCAACAGGACGCTGCCTTCAACAAAACCACCAGGAGTCTGCAGGAGCTGCAGCAGAAAGAGCTGGGAGTCAAACCTGAGTTCAGGTCAGATCATGTGATTTCTCACACCACACTCTGATTTTGACAAAACTTGGAGGGACGACGTATTTTTTCACTGTTCTGGCCTTTAAAAACATTACACTAATTGGCCTGGTGGGGGCGCTATAACGTCGGTCGGTCTGTTATTATTACAATAAAATATGAACATTCCTACTAGGTTAATTGGCCAGGTAACATGTTGAACTGTTCCCACTGTTAATGAGCGTTTCAAAACATTCTGCTTTCTATAAGGGCTTTTTATAGGTCAATTTCCATGCTAAAGTATTGTCCTTCTTGTTGATGTTGTTGTTGTGTTGTTGTCTCCAGTATCAACCTGCCCCGGGCGAAGCGGGAGCTGAGCCAGCTGAACCTGCACACCTCCCCCCTCCTCAAACTGCTCTGCCTGCGCCGGGTCGCCCTGACGGCCACACAGCCGCCGCGCCGCACCGGTACCAACACATCACACTATAACCAACCACTTCACCCCATAACCAACCACTTCACCCCATAACCAACCACTTCATCCCAGCCACTTCACCCCATAACCAACCACTTCACCCCATAACCAACCACTTCATCCCATAACCAACCACTTCACCCCATAACCAACCACTTCATCCCATAACCAACCACTTCACCCCATAACCAACCACTTCATCCCATAACCAACCACTTCATCCCATAACCAACCACTTCACCCCATAACCAACCACTTCACCCCATAACCAACCACTTCATCCCATAACCAACCACTTCATCCCATAACCAACCACTTCACCCCATAACCAACCACTTCACCCCATAACCAACCACTTCACCCCATAACCAACCACTTCATCCCATAACCAACCACTTCACCCCATAACCAACCACTTCATCCCATAACCAACCACTTCACCCCATAACCAACCACTTCATCCCATAACCAACCACTTCACCCCATAACCAACCACTTCACCCCATAACCAACCACTTCACCCCATAACCAACCACTTCATCCCATAACCAACCACTTCACCCCATAACCAACCACTTCATCCCAGCCACTTCACCCCATAACCAACCACTTCACCCCATAACCAACCACTTCACCCCATAACCAACCACTTCATCCCATAACCAACCACTTCACCCCATAACCAACCACTTCATCCCATAACCAACCACTTCACCCCATAACCAACCACTTCATCCCATAACCAACCACTTCATCCCATAACCAACCACTTCACCCCATAACCAACCACTTCATCCCATAACCAACCACTTCACCCCATAACCAACCACTTCATCCCAGCCACTTCACCCCATAACCAACCACTTCACCCCATAACCAACCACTTCACCCCATAACCAACCACTTCATCCCATAACCAACCACTTCACCCCATAACCAACCACTTCATCCCATAACCAACCACTTCATCCCATAACCAACCACTTCACCCCATAACCAACCACTTCATCCCATAACCAACCACTTCATCCCATAACCAACCACTTCATCCAATAACCAACCACTTCATCCCATAACCAACCACTTCATCCCATAACCAACCACTTCACCCCATAACCAACCACTTCATCCCATAACCAACCACTTCATCCCATAACCAACCACTTCACCCCATAACCAACCACTTCACCCCATAACCAACCACTTCATCCCATAACCAACCACTTCATCCAATAACCAACCACTTCATCCCAGCCACTTCACCCCATAACCAACCACTTCATCCCATAACCAACCACTTCACCCCATAACCAACCACTTCATCCCATAACCAACCACTTCACCCCATAACCAACCACTTCATCCCATAACCAACCACTTCACCCCATAACCAACCACTTCATCCCATAACCAACCACTTCATCCCATAACCAACCACTTCACCCCATAACCAACCACTTCATCCCATAACCAACCACTTCACCCCATAACCAACCACTTCATCCCAGCCACTTCACCCCATAACCAACCACTTCACCCCATAACCAACCACTTCACCCCATAACCAACCACTTCATCCCATAACCAACCACTTCACCCCATAACCAACCACTTCATCCCATAACCAACCACTTCATCCCATAACCAACCACTTCACCCCATAACCAACCACTTCATCCCATAACCAACCACTTCATCCCATAACCAACCACTTCATCCAATAACCAACCACTTCATCCCATAACCAACCACTTCATCCCATAACCAACCACTTCACCCCATAACCAACCACTTCATCCCATAACCAACCACTTCATCCCATAACCAACCACTTCACCCCATAACCAACCACTTCACCCCATAACCAACCACTTCATCCCATAACCAACCACTTCATCCAATAACCAACCACTTCATCCCAGCCACTTCACCCCATAACCAACCACTTCATCCCATAACCAACCACTTCACCCCATAACCAACCACTTCATCCCATAACCAACCACTTCACCCCATAACCAACCACTTCATCCCATAACCAACCACTTCACCCCATAACCAACCACTTCATCCCAGCCACTTCACACCATAACCAACCACTTCATCCCATAACCAACCACTTCACCCCATAACCAACCACTTCACCCCATAACCAACCACTTCACCCCATAACCAACCACTTCACCCCATAACCAACCACTTCATCCCATAACCAACCACTTCACCCCATAACCAACCACTTCATCCCATAACCAACCACATCTCACTACTTTATCATCAATGACAGTGTTGAGAGCGGACTGCAGAGTTCATTATGAAGTTTGTGTTTCTGGAAAATGCTTTTTCCTCTGCTCATAAACAGTGAATGGACAAAATATTAGGGACAGCTTTCTGATATGGAGATGCAAAATCCAAACTTCAACTGTCTCAAAGCATCTCCTCCTTTGTGTTTGGTATGGATTTAACAAGGGAAATCAATAAGGGATATTGGCTTTTAGCTGGAGTCACCTCATCAGAGAGGAAGTGTGGTTAATATTTAGTAGATTCCTTCAGCGTGTCAGTCAGCAGGACTGGGACAGCAGGCTGAACTCTGCATGATCTCCCAGCAGCCTCTTCTCTCTGTAATCAGATCTGCAGTCGGTACAGTGTCGGCTCTGTCGCACTCTAATGTGTTTGTCCAGTTTGCTTTGGAAATCCAAACTCGTTGGCCCGCAACAACCCCGCTGTCTGTCTGCAGAGCGGGACGATCCGCTCCTAATTAATGTTTGTCAAGAGGCCAATTTACTAATTTGGGCCGCAGCAAGACAGACAGAGGGAGAGTGTCCTGCAGACAGAGCCGCTGTGACAAACAGTCTTACTCTGCCCTTCATCCTTTGTGCTTTCTGTCAACAACAAGCTGACCGTGTTTCTTCTTCTGCAGTCAGTATAGAGGCGGTGTGCGCTGATGACCTGCTGGCCGTCATCCTCTACCTGCTGGTGAAGACAGAAATCCCAAACTGGTGAGTGGGAGGGGATTCACTGTGACCTTTGACCCTGGGACTCCTGGAGAGGAAACAAAGAGGGTTTAACATACATGGAGGTTATTTAGCAGGATGCAGCATATTCACTAAAAGGGTTTATTGTATTTGGGGGCAGCACTAGTACTGTTGTAGTTGAAAAGAAATAAGATAAGATTAGATTGCACTTTATTGATCCCTGGTCAGGTGAAGTCAGGTGCTACAGCAGCAATTGGTGGAACAACGCCAAGGAAGTCAAGTACAGGAAAGGTAATAAAATAAAAAATAATATGGGAAAGGTAATTCACATAAATATAAAACTGTAATACTACTGGAAGAGACTGGTTGATTCAGGATTAGATGAGCTGCTGTGGCTCCTGGATATGAAGTTAGTTTGTAGTTATTCAGTCAGTTGGTATCAAGTTTTGTTGGTGTAAAGTCTTGTTGGTGTAAAGTCTTGTTGGTGGTGTAAAGTCTTGTTGGTGTAAAGTCTTGTTGGTGTAAAGTCTTGTTGGTGGTGTAAAGTCTTGTTGGTGGTGTAAAGTCTTGTTGGTGTAAAGTCTTGTTGGTGTAAAGTCTTGTTGGTGTAACGTTTTGTTGGTGTAAAGTCTTGTTGGTGTAAAGTCTTGTTGGTGGTGTAAAGTCTTGTTGGTGGTGTAAAGTCTTGTTGGTGGTGTAAAGTCTTGTTGGTGTAAAGTCTTGTTGGTGGTGTAA
>NC_136000.1:835345-837845 GCF_048128805.1 Centroberyx gerrardi
GAACACATTACTGTTTCTCCATGGTGACAACAATAACAGCCTTTTACATTTTGCACATTAGTTACAGCTGAAGTGACTCAGTGCAGTGAGTGAGCAGGGTTCAGGGTTTTGCTCAGCGGCACTTCAGCAGGAACCACAGCTGCTGATGGAGAACATTAATGACCTCCAGCTGCTCAGTCACTCTGCAGCTGCTCACTCTGCAGCTGCTCACTCTGCAGCTGCTCAGTCACTCTGCAGCTGCTCACTCTGCAGCTGCTCACTCTGCAGCTGCTCAGTCACTCTGCAGCTGCTCACTCTGCAGCTGCTCAGTCACTCTGCAGCTGCTCAGTCACTCTGCAGCTACTCACTCTGCAGCTGCTCACTCTGCAGCTGCTCACTCTGCAGCTGCTCAGTCACTCTGCAGCTGCTCAGTCACTCTGCAGCTACTCACTCTGCAACTGCTCACTCTGCAACTGCTCACTCTGCAGCTGCTCACTCTGCAGCTACTCACTCTGCAGCTGCTCAGTCACTCTGCAGCTGCTCAGTCACTCTGCAGCTGCTCAGTCACTCTGCAACTGCTCACTCTGCAGCTGCTCAGTCACTCTGCAGCTGCTCAGTCACTCTGCAGCTGCTCAGTCACTCTGCAGCTGCTCAGTCACTCTGCAGCTGCTCAGTCACTCTGCAGCTGCTCAGTCACTCTGCAACTGCTCACTCTGCAGCTGCTCACTCTGCAACTGCTCACTCTGCAGCTGCTCACTCTGCAGCTACTCACTCTGCAGCTGCTCAGTCACTCTGCAGCTGCTCAGTCACTCTGCAGCTGCTCACTCTGCAGCTGCTCAGTCACTCTGCAGCTGCTCACTCTGCAGCTGCTCAGTCACTCTGCAGCTGCTCACTCTGCAGCTGCTCAGTCACTCTGCAGCTACTCACTCTGCAGCTGCTCAGTCACTCTGCAGCTGCTCACTCTGCAACTGCTCACTCTGCAGCTGCTCACTCTGCAGCTACTCACTCTGCAGCTGCTCAGTCACTCTGCAGCTACTCACTCTGCAGCTGCTCAGTCACTCTGCAGCTGCTCACTCTGCAGCTACTCACTCTGCAGCTGCTCACTCTGCAGCTGCTCACTCTGCAGCTGCTCAGTCACTCTGCAGCTGCTCAGTCACTCTGCAGCTGCTCAGTCACTCTGCAACTGCTCACTCTGCAGCTGCTCACTCTGCAGCTGCTCACTCTGCAGCTACTCACTCTGCAGCTGCTCAGTCACTCTGCAGCTGCTCAGTCACTCTGCAGCTACTCACTCTGCAGCTGCTCAGTCACTCTGCAGCTGCTCACTCTGCAACTGCTCACTCTGCAGCTGCTCACTCTGCAACTACTCACTCTGCAGCTGCTCAGTCACTCTGCAGCTACTCACTCTGCAGCTGCTCAGTCACTCTGCAGCTGCTCACTCTGCAGCTACTCACTCTGCAGCTGCTCACTCTGCAGCTGCTCACTCTGCAGCTGCTCAGTCACTCTGCAGCTACTCACTCTGCAGCTGCTCACTCTGCAGCTGCTCAGTCACTCTGCAGCTGCTCACTCTGCAGCTGCTCAGTCACTCTGCAGCTGCTCACTCTGCAGCTGCTCAGTCACTCTGCAGCTGCTCACTCTGCAGCTGCTCAGTCACTCTGCAGCTACTCACTCTGCAGCTGCTCAGTCACTCTGCAGCTGCTCAGTCACTCTGCAGCTGCTCACTCTGCAACTGCTCAGTCACTCTGCAGCTGCTCACTCTGCAGCTGCTCAGTCACTCTGCAGCTACTCACTCTGCAGCTGCTCAGTCACTCTGCAGCTGCTCAGTCACTCTGCAGCTGCTCACTCTGCAGCTGCTCACTCTGCAGCTGCTCACTCTGCAGCTGCTCACTCTGCAGCTGCTCAGTCACTCTGCAGCTGCTCACTCTGCAGCTGCTCACTCTGCAGCTGCTCACTCTGCAGCTGCTCACTCTGCAGCTGCTCACTCTGCAGCTGCTCACTCTGCAGCTGCTCAGTCACTCTGCAGCTGCTCACTCTGCAGCTGCTCACTCTGCAGCTGCTCAGTCAGGAAACCAGCCGATGCTTCTATCAGTCTGAGTCAGTTTGGCTGGTGAAACAGAGAAGACGGCTGCTGTCACTGTGGACAGAGGTCAGAGAAGTTTGTTGCCCCAGAAACACAGAATCCAGCAGGTAGAAATGAAGCTTAGGTGCGTCTTAAATAGGATTCATGTTCACAGATAATTTAACTCTTTCTCTCTCTCTCTCTTTCTCTGTGTGTGTGTGTGTGTGTGTGTGTGTGTGTGTGTGTGTGGTCCTGTAGATTCTGCTGCTGTTGGAGTCGACCCAGAATGGCCGCCAGCTCAGAGAGAGCGGAGCTGATGTGAGTCTGATGATGACTTCCTCTGTCTCACCGGCTGATTATCAAATCCAAGAACTCCAAGTCGATCCTTGTGACCTTGTGGAGAAAGTTCTTCGATCTTTTGATGGAAGTGAACAGAGAAGCTTCAGACAGTTTCAGATGGACTGG
>NC_136000.1:842845-975345 GCF_048128805.1 Centroberyx gerrardi
CATACTGTACATGCATTCACTTATTTATATTAGTGATGAGACGATCTGTTTCTCTCCTGATACGACTCGATACGTGATCTGAGGTTCAGGATCAATACAACCAGGATACGATGTGATCAATGAAAGTTCAGTGACAACAAAGTCTGACTGTGCAGAATTCTGTTTATTTCTGAGACTCAAATCTTTCTAGCGATGCCATTGGCTGCTAGAATGTAAACAACAATTTCAAAATGTCATTACAAAGTGACAATAATATAATTTGGATGGAGAGCTTGTGAAACTGTGATGGTCAAGAGTCTCATTAGTGATTACTACAGCAGAATAACATGGAGCTGATATCACCATTCATGTTCCTGACAGCAGAATAACATGGAGCTGATATCACCATTCATGTTCCTGACAGCAGAATAACATGGAGCTGATATCACCATTCATGTTCCTGACAGCAGAATAACATGGAGCTGATATCACCATTCATGTTCCTGACACAACAGATGGACTGACATGTTTTGTACTGAGATATATTGAATTTCGTCCCATACCTAATTAATATGAATGTTCCAGTAGTGATACTGACAGTGACACATCACTCTCCTCTCCAGAACACGGAGATCCTGCGGACTCTGCAGAAAGCCTCAGGACTTTCTCCTGATGCCGAACCAATCAAACTCCTCTCTGTGCCCAAAGGAACTCTGGGTAACCAAGAGCAAACACATTTCATTTCCAAAATTCCCTTTTTTTATTCCCTTTTGGGAATAAATCACGACCTGAAGCTGATAATTCAATATGTTTAAAATATAGAGGATCCAGTCTGTGAAAGTGTCTCATGTAGTTCCTGCTGTCCTTTAAATCAGTTATTCTCAACCTTTTTCATATCCAGGACCCTAATGTAGTCCACATCAGGGCCACAGACCCCATTTGATGAGATTTTGTCTCTCAAACCCAAATCTGAGGATATTTTTATTGTCAGATATGATTTTGTCCAGAATCCCATGACTGTCTGTATTGTAGGTAGAGAGATAACAGAGAAACTATGATCAGAACATCATTCTTCTACATTCTCTAACTGTTGATGTTGAAGTTTAACACTTCATCAGTTTGCTGGGGACCCCCTGGAACCCCCTCAAGGACCCCTGGTGGTCCCCGGACCCCACGTTGAGAACCGCTGCTTTAAACAGTTCCATCATGTCTCATCGGTCACTTTGGGAGATGATCTAACTTTTTTTCAAATTTTAGAACAAAACTGTTAATATCTTTATATGTTCAGCCTAATTTCAGTCATTTTGAAGTGATGTTTTACTGAGGCGTCTCTTTATTCAGATTCAGTTAGAAATAATTTTGGAGCCAAACTTCTGATTTGTAGTTACAGATTCCTAAATAACAGAATCAGCTGTCTGAGCCACAAAATGTGTTTGAATGTTTCCTGATTTGCCCCGATGAGAATACAGAGGAACAATATTGTAACAGCCTGTAATATGAGAAATGAAGCCGGGCCCAACGCAGTGTGTTGTGTGTGCAGCTCACTCCTTCGTCCAGCGTCTGAAGCTGCAGGACGGGTCCAGCAGCAGGAGGCAGAAGCCGGCGCCGTCCGTCAGCCGGTAAGCCGCCGCCACGCCGCTTCGGGTGAAGTGTGTTAGTCCAATGTCCACTTCAGTCTCTGTTCTGTATGTGTTCTGCACAGTGTAATGCATGCAGCGTTTATAGTTAAAATGGCACATTTTATGGCATTTTTCATTATTATTATGTCATCAAACATTAATATGGGTACTGACTTATTGGATTTGAGGAGTACATACAAAGTAATTGGTTTAAAACAGTATTTCTACCTATTTTCAAATCTCACGCTTTTATTTTGAAGGCTAAACGGCCAAACTGGAAGTCTTCTTTCTGGTAACTGGAGGAAGAGTTCCACATGTAGTTCTCCTCGTTCTCGTATCTCGGTGCGCGCAAACGTGAACTTTTCAACAGCTAGAGTGGATTTCAGCCAAATAATGGTGTAAATGTCTTTTCAAGTCACTTTGGGATCGTTTGGCTTCAGGAGACTTGCATCATGCTGGACGAGCTGCATGGAGACATTTTATGGTTGTTTTCTGTAATTTTTTTCACCGTCAAGTCAAGTCAGGTCCAGCAACAAGTCAGGTCCAGCAACAAGTCAGGCCCAGCAACAAGTCAGGTCCAGCAACAAGTCAGGCCCAGCAACAAGTCAGGTCCAGCAACAAGTCAGGTCCAGCAACAAGTCAGGCCCAGCAACAAGTCAGGCCCAGCAACAAGTCAGGTCCAGCAACAAGTCAGGCCCAGCAACAAGTCAGGTCCAGCAACAAGTCAGGTCCAGCAACAAGTCAGGCCCAGCAACAAGTCAGGTCCAGCAACAAGTCAGGTCCAGCAACAAGTCAGGTCCAGCAACAAGTCAGGTCCAGCAACAAGTCAGGCCCAGCAACAAGTCAGGTCCAGCAGCTTCAGGGCCTGATGTGGACTAACAAACAGCACTGAGTTTCATGGCATGTGGGAGGAGATAATGACTGAAGTTTCATTTTTGGGTGAACTATTCCTTTAAAGTGGATGTTGTGTCTGTCTCACTGTGTTTTGACCGGAGCAGGGTTCAGCAGAGGAAGAGAGGTTCCTCCAGTCCTTCGTCTGTCCGCTCAGCAAACAGCCAGGTAAAGTCTGCTGTGCTCAGAGTGTCTGTCCCGTCGCTCTGTCCTACCGCTCTGTCCTACCGTTCTGTCCTACCGCTCTGTCCCGCCGCTCTGTCCTGCCGCTCTGTCCTACCGTTCTGTCCCGTCGCTCTGTCCCATCGCTCTGTCCTACTGTTCTGTCCCGCCGCTCTGTCCCGCTGCTCTGTCCCGTCGCTCTGTCCTACCGTTCTGTCCTACTGTTCTGTCCCGTCGCTCTGTCCCGCCGCTCTGTCCCGTTGCTCTGTCCCGTTGCTCTGTCCCGCCGCTCTGTCCCGCCGCTCTGTCTACCGTTCTGTCCTGCGGCTCTGTCCCGCTGCTCTGTCCCACCAATCTGTCCCGTCGCTCTGTCCCGCCGCTCTGTCCTGTGGCTCTGTGTGTCCTTTAGTTTCTGAATGTATTTCCTGTAAGCCCGTCTTCCTGTCTGTCCACTTCTGTATCTTCAGGACAGAAAAGAGCAAAACCTCCGAGCCGTCCTCATGATCTGTCTGTTAATTTGCTTCTTAATAAATAAGAATGGACCTGGTGTTAAAAACAGTACAAAAGCACACTCTTGTTTAAATTTGTTTGTAATATGGCTTAAAACAAAGTACAAGATTGGTTACACCAAAAGGCAAAACAAGTAACTTCCAACCAAGCTGGAAGCCACAGCAGCGAGTGGACCTGGGCAGACCCTGGACCTGGGCAGACCCCGGACCTGGGCAGGCCCCGGACCTGGGCAGACCCCGGACATGGGCAGACCCCGGACCTGGGCAGGCCCCGGACCTGGGCAGACCCCGGACATGGGCAGACCCCGGACCTGGGCAGGCCCCGGACCTGGGCAGACCCCGGACCTGGGCAGGCCCCGGACCTGGGCAGACCCCGGACATGGGCAGGCCCCGGACCTGGGCAGACCCCGGACCTGGGCAGACCCCGGACCTGCACCTCGTTCCTACAACAAAACAGTAGTTGTTTAGTGGCACAGTGCTGCAGGTGCAGTGTGATCTGCAGGCTGTCGGCTGCGAGCGGCAACTCGGCATTCAAACTAGAAAACCTGACTGAACGGCTCGCTGCTACTTCACCAAAGAGCGGGTTGAAAGTGTAGTGTCGTTGTTTGTTAAGCTACATGACGATCATTCAATCATTTAATTGAAACTCGAAGTGGGAGGAACCGGCACGCACCACTACAGACTCGGTGTGATTCGAGCTTGAGAATGATTCGTTGGAAATTATTTGTTCGTTCTTTTTTGACAGCGCCGTCCCTCGCTCCTGTCCGTCAACACGGCCGCCGAAGTGTCCGTTCCACTTCTGATCTGAACTCGGCCTCAGAAGGTTTTGTGAATCCGTCCGCAGCTCCCATTCATTTCTAAAGGAAGATTACTGTTGTTGGTCTTCTTCCTTCATTTTGTTCTGCTGATTCTGTTTCTAAATATGAAGCTGGTTCTAGTTCTGTATCTCGGAGCCGCACAACACTCTCTGTGTAAAGCAGTCAGCTCATGTAATTGTCTGCACTGGATTAAACAGGATGAGAAGACATGAGTCTGAAACACAGAAACAAAGGTAAAGGAAGACAGAACAGTCTGACATATCAGAGGATGATGATGATGAAGATAAACAGAAACTAAAGGACAAAACACATCAGGGACAAAATCACAACAATCACAATATGAAAGTCCCAGTCCTTTTCTTTGTGTTTTTTTAAAGTCTTTCTACTGTCATCTTGCAGTTCCTCCCGTCTCCTGACTCCATGTTGTTTTTCCTCAGGTGGCTCCAGGGAGGCGGAGCCTGAAGCGGGGGGAGACGCTGCCCCCCCCAGCCGGGCCGCGGGTCAGAGAGCCGCCGGAGCGCTGCCACAGCCTGGAGCCTGCAGAGCACACACACACTCCCTGCTCCGCCCAACACACACACACACACACACCAGACCAGCCTGAGTCCACACACACTCCCTGCTCCGCTGAGCACAATCTGTCAGAGACGGACAACACACACACTCTGTCTGCGTGTGTTGAGATGGAAGACACACACACTCCGGGTGAGATGGAAGACACACACACTCCGGGTGAGATGGAAGACACACACACTCCGTCAGCGTGTGTTGAGATGGAAGACACACACACTCTGTCTGCGTGTGTTGAGACAAAAGACACACACACTCCGTCAATGTGTGTTGAGACGGAAGACACACACACTCTGGGAGAGACAGAAGACACACACACTCCGTCAGTGTGTGTTGAGACGGAAGACACACACACTCCGGGAGAGACGGAAGACACACACACTCCGTCAGTGTGTGTTGAGACGGAAGACACACACACTCCGTCTGCGTGTGTTGAGACAGAAGACACACACACTCCGGGAGAGACGGAAGACACACACACTCCGTCAGTGTGTGTTGAGACGGAAGACACACACACTCCGTCTGCATGTGTTGAGACAGAAGACACACACACTCCGGGAGAGACGGAAGACACACACACTCCGTCAGTGTGTGTTGAGACAGAAGACACACACACTCCGGGAGAGACGGAAGACACACACACTCCGTCTGCGTGTGTTGAGACGGATGACACACACACTCCGGGAGAGACGGAAGACACACACACTCCGTCAGTGTGTGTTGAGACGGAAGACACACACACTCCGTCTGCGTGTGTTGAGACAGAAGACACACACACTCCGTCTGCGTGTGTTGAGACAGAAGACACACACACTCCGGGAGAGACGGAAGACACACACACTCCGTCAGTGTGTGTTGAGACGGATGACACACACACTCCGGGAGAGACAGAAGACACACACACTCCATCAGTGTGTGTTGAGACAGAAGACACACACACTCCAGGTGAGATGGAAGACACACACACTCCGTCTGTGTGTGTTGAGACGGATGACACACACACTCCGGGAGAGACAGAAGACACACACACTCCATCAGTGTGTGTTGAGACAGAAGACACACACACTCCAGGTGAGATGGAAGACACACACACTCCCAGCTCCGCGGATTTCTCTCACTCTGACACGGATAACATGGACCTGTTAGCCCCGCCCACATTAGCCCCGCCCACATTAGCCCCGCCCTCTGACACGACATCACACACTGACAGCTCAGCTGACTCTCTCTCTCTCATCCTGACCGGTCGCTCCGCTCCGCTCGACCCGAACAGCCCGAGGCTCCGCCCTCTAAATGAAGGGCGCGATGAGTCGTCTGACGCCCCGCCCCCGGACTCACCCACATAACCAGGGCGGAGCCTGGCAGTCAGACAGGCGGGGGGGGGGGGGGGGGGGACTCCTGTCTCACCTCCACCCCTCCATCCAGACCACAGGAGACGCTGAGAGAGACAGACAGCAGCGTCCAACAGCTGTGACTCAACTGAGAGTTTTACTGGGTGGAAAGGTCAGGCAAGGTCAGGTGTGTTAGGGTTAGTTTGAGTTGGTTAGGTAAAGTTAGGTTTAGTTAGGTAAAGTTAGGTTTAGTTAGGTTTAGTTAGGTAAAGTTAGGTTTAGTTAGGTAAAGTTAGGTTTAGTTAGGTAAAGTTAGGTTTAGTTAGGTAAAGTTAGGGTTAAGGTTGGGTTAGTTTGGTCTTCTTGGGTTTCTCGCTCTGTGACTGCAGGAGTTTAAAGGGTTAGAGGAGCTGTGATTCTCTGAAGTTCCTGCTCCGTGTGAAACGTCTCCATCCTGCTGCTGACAGACAGACAGACACAGACAGACACAGACAGAGACACAGACACAACACTCTGTTACAGACAGTCTGAAGCTCCTGCTGTTTTCAGGCGAAGAAAGAACCAGCAGGTAATTTGCTGCAGTTTTTATCTTTACTGACCTAAAACTGCAGGCGGATCTGAGCTGATTAAAGTCACAATGAAATGAGAAATGACTTCAGTTTGTTAGCCAGTTTCCTGTCATACCACATCCTGCAGCTATCTAACAGTAAATGCCAAAAAAAATAGCACAATTTTTACTTTCTTGTATTTTATTTCAGAATCCCATGACTGCTTCCTTTTCTTTTGATACCACATGATGTCAGCAATGATCCCTCTCCATGTTCTGTCCCTCTCCAACGGCAAATTATGGCCGCCAAATTCTCTCAAAATGCCGTTTCATTGTGACTTTAAGAACAGATGTTGGTCGTAATTCTAATTGTAATTTCAGGACTTCGGTAAAGCTCCGGTCCTCACAGCAGCTCCTCCTCTCCTGGTTTTAAAGCACTTTTTCCTTCTAGCCTTCACAAAAAAAAGGGATGCAAACCGTTATTTCAGGTTCCTGTGAATGTGGTTTTAGTTTTAATGTCAGACTGCAGCTGATCTGATTTTATTGTTTTACTTGAATACTAGACATTAGCTTGGATTCAGTGGATTTACAGGTTTATTTTGCTCTTTTCCCTCTTTAAAGTCATACTACTCAACTTACTGTTTTATTATAATAGTTTTATCTTATTTATGACTCATGACCGTTCCTGATGGTAGTATGGTTTGTTAGACAGTGTTTCCTGCAGATAACTAGAGCAGATTAATAAGAGTATTGATTAATCTACTATCTTAATTTAGCCAGCTGTATGAAAATATGAAGCAGCTGCAGTACTGTAATATTCTGACCTATCCACGTTACTGTGCTCACTAACGTCACATTTCACTTTTCGTATGTTAGTGATGGACGATCTGTTTATCTCACAATATGATTCAACACGTGATCTGAGGTTCAGGATCAATTCAACCAGGATACGATGTGATCAATAAAAGTTCAGTGACAACAAAGTCTGACTGTGCAGAATTCTGTTTATTTCTGAGACTCAAATCTTTCTAGCGATGCCATTGGCTGCTAGAATGTAAACAACAATTTCAAAATGTCATTACAAAGTGACAATAATATAATTTGGATGGAGAGCTTGTGAAACTGTGATGGTCAAGAGTCTCATTAGTGATTACTACAGCAGAATAACATGGAGCTGATATCACCATTCATGTTCCTGACAGCAGAATAACATGGAGCTGATATCACCATTCATGTTCCTGACAGCAGAATAACATGGAGCTGATATCACCATTCATGTTCCTGACACAACATACAGATTGACATGTTTTTGTATTGTGATATATTGAATTTCGATCCATCATCCAGTCACTGTCATATATGTAGAACTGTATTTTCCTGTCTGGTTTAAATGGACCTCAGTTCCTTTTGAGTCCCAGTCTGGACTCGGTGACTCCCTCGTGTCCCTGCTGTCACTTTACTGTCAGATCCATTCACCGAGTCTTCAGCAGCGCACGCTCTTTTTATTTCAAGGCGGCTAATTAACGCTACATGGATGTCAAACCCAATCAGAAGTCGAGTCTTACTTATTTTTGTACCACAGTATTTTATTTTCTGATTTGGATGTTAAACATGCTGTTGATGTGCCTTATTTAATTCACACACAGATAACCAATAATAAACCCATGATTAAGAATAATGATATTTTTATCTGTGTTCTTTCAGTGAAGAAGCCTGTATGACAGACTGGAGCAGACATGACTTGGACTCGAGTCACATGACTTGGACTCGAGTCACATGACTTGGACTCGAGTCCCAGTTTTAATAGCTTGAGACTTGACTTGCTGCATGAAGAGAAGACTTGAGACTTGACTTGACTTGGGTTCTGGTGACTTGGGACTTGACTCTGACTTGTACTTTGATGACTTGAAAAGGTTTCTAAAGTCTTGACTTGAGATCTTGTGTTTGTGTAAATGACTTAGATTGAAAGTGATGAGATTTGTTCCAGCGGACGACTGAATTTAAATTCTGTTTTCTGAATTTGTATGGAATGATTGAATTTATTGAAGTTGAAACTGATTATAGAAATCAAACTCATGATGCTCTTACCAAGTTTTTATCCTATTAAAACCATATTGCATTGAAAAGTCCTAGATATTTAGTTTTCTTTAAGATATTAAATTGATACTGGACTCTTGATTTGTTCTGACTTGACTTGCTGTTCTACATTTAGACTTGAGACTTGACATTAATGACTTGGACTTGACTTGGTAATCTACGTTTAGACTTGTGCCTCAAGACTTGAGACTGACTTGGGACTCGAGTGAAGTTGACTTGGTCACACCTCAGATAGTAACTGAACATACTGGTTTTTCAGTTCCTGCCTCTGAAGCAGCATTTAGACATCATGAGACACTGAAACTCTCCACTGAAACCAAGTAAATGTTATTACTACTGTTAGTATTATTAATAATAATAATAATAATATATTGCAGACTTGGAATCTGATCAAAACGTCTCATCAGAATCATTTCACATGAATGGCTTCCCATAGATAACCAGTGTATTTTTGATCAATGCTACAGTAAACATGTAATCAATCAGAGTCAAATCCCATCTTTAATAAAAGGACAATATCAGCATCAGATATCGGTTCAGTATATCATCTTACCTCTCTGAAATAAATTGACTTTTTAAAAAATGAAATTGATTGAATCCTCGATGGTTTAATGTACATCTGAATGTGAGGAGATGTTGATAGATTTGATACATAATAAATCTACTGTAATGTTGGTGAACTTTGACCCTGGAAGCAGTCAGGACGGCCGGTCAGGAAGGACAGGATGCAGGAATTAACATTTTATCAGTTTAAATGTGACATAATGTTTAGAAAATAGCAATTTAACTGGAAACTACAGTGTGGAGTGTCGCGAGGTGAGCAGCTCAAACAAACAAACCACCAGCTGACCACAATGTTGCTGCTAGCTAGTTAGCTGGAAATGCTAACGGCTGCTTCAGTCTGATGAAGTTAGCCAGTTCATCTCCACACAGCTGGTTCTGCTCTGGCTGTGTTGTGCTTCCTGTATTAATGTCACTCATCAGTCAGACTGGTCACGTGTCTTGTAATTAGCGTTACCTGATCTGAATATCTGCAGTAAGAGCTGTTTACCTGGAATGTCAGAAATGACGCTAGCTACAGTTAGCATTAGCTTTAAAGCTAACATCTGGTCCAGTGTACTAACGTTAGTTTATTTTAACAAACCTCCACGGATATGAAATTCAAGCTAGCTCGTGACAACCCTCTAATAATTATTACTGCTGGTAGGAACGCTAACTGTTAAAGTCAAAACATCAATATTTTGCAATTAACGGCCATTAGCTTAACAGCAGGCTGAGAGCTAACTAGCTCATGCTAGCTGTCGGGTTAGCATTAGGTAAATAATAGTTACAGCGTCCTTGTTTTCCTAAAACGAGTTTAGCTGTTTTCTCCTGGTTTAACATCAGGCCGCTTCAACAACTTCACTGTCATCTCTTTTCTCTCCGTTTAAAATAATATTTGGTATAAAACAGATTCCTGGCTTGGCTCTGTCCGCTGCCCCATGTGAGTTTGGACTTGGTTGCATCACAGAAATATTTCTGCTTCGTCCTCAGCTGTTTGCAGCAATGTGGCCCAAAAGAAAAAGACCGTAAAGACTCCAAGAAGTATCTGGAAGATAAAGCTATGGAGTAGAGAGCTGCTTCCAGTAAGTAGACCGCACCCCGACGGACAGATGACTTAGTTTTCAGCAGCTTGCTTTGCCCTGTTTATTCATACGTTTTAATTCTGACTGTCTGATGGGTTTTTATTATATGAGAATGTGTAGAAGTGTTTCTGTCTTATTCTGCTGCTGCTGTCATGAACCTTCCTCTGTCCTCATGCTGCAGCCGATGTTACAGAGTTCATCTCCTTAAACCTTCTCACATCACATCAGTTTGACATTTAGCTCACATGCAGCCGACATCGCTTCAGACCCAGAATATCAGGACCAGCCTTCAGAACCCATTAAAGATAAAGGTTCAAGTTAGAACCGACACCGGTTCCTCATGTGATCCATAGGAGAAGCTTTTTAAGTTCTACAGGAAACCTTTCAAAGAACTGAATAAAATAAGAAGTAGACCTCTGCAGAACCCGGTCCTGTCAGGCGGTCTGACCAAAACTCATCCTCAACCTGAGAGTCACAGCAGGGGCTCGTTCAGCTGCCCCAAAACGAAGCAAACAGGAAGTAACGGATGGAAACGGCAGTGCGTTGAAGCAAGGAGGTGTTATGAGCAAACATGTTGTTCAACCGGAAAACGCCACTTCCGGTTTGCTATGTTTTGGGGCAGTTGAACATGACCCAGATTATCACCCTTTATAATTACAGATGACATCAAAACACACATGGTTGCACAGCCAGTCACTTCCTGCTTTAACAGGTTCAGCTGTGAGCCTGCAGGGTTTAAACTGTTTATCAGAACCAGGTCACATGACTTAAAGAACCTTTTAGTGCGTTCAGTTTCCCAAAAACCTTCAACAGCAAGAAAAGGTTCTTAAACATGAACAGGTTCTCCAGAGCAGAACTGTTTTTTCTGAGTAAAGAACTCTCAGTTCTAACCTGAACCTTAAACCTCCTGGTTCTGCAGCAGGATGTCGGGCCACCGGCTGAGGGAGGTGGAGCAGCAGCGCCCCCTGCTGGCCGGGGCGGAGCCTGAGGCGGCGGTGCGGAGCGGCGGCGAGGCGGAGCGGCTGTGGTTCATCCAGGACGGCTGCGGCATGGTGTGCGCCTTCATCACCTGGTTCCTGGTCCTGTACGCGGACTTCGTGGTGACCTTCGTCATGCTGCTGCCCTCCAGCAGCTTCTGGTTCGCCGTTCTGAACGGAGTCGCCTTCAACAGCCTGGCGGTGCTGGCGCTCGCCTCGCACCTCCGCACCATGCTCACCGACCCGGTGAGAGGGGAACGGCTCGTCTTCTAGTCCATTACAAATAGTTTTAGTCATTTATCAGTAAAAACACCAAACATGTTCTGGGTCCAGATTCTCAGATTTTCTGCTTTTCTGTTTCATCTCTTTATTAAATGAATCCTTTGTGTTTCTGGCTGCTGGTCAGACACTTTGGACTCTGAACTGTGATGGACATTTGTTATGATTTTTGACATTTTATGGACGAAATGATTAATGGAAAAAATAATTGATAATGAAAGTAATGGTTAGTTGCGGCTCTAGTTTATTGATCGAAGGCTCCTGAGCATTTCCTGCTCTTAAAGTTTTGGAGTTGCACAAACGTCTCGCTGCAGACCTGCTGATCACATGTTGTCATATTATCTGTAGTGAAGAATAATTTCAGCTGTAGAGTACGGCTGGGCAATATGGACAAGATTAATTTCACAATAATCCTAAGAAATGACCAAATCAGAGAGGCTGTTGCTTTGTCAGCAAGCACACAAACATTTTCTTCAGCACATGAAGCTAATCTAGTTTCCAGATAAGATTCCGATTTGTTTCAGATCTCAATTTGTGAGAGATTTTAAGTTGTATTTTACTTTTTATTCTATTGAAAAACAATAACCAGTGATATTAAATTAGAGCCCATGTGTTCTGTCCCGTCTGTTGTCTGTCCTGTCTGTTGTCTGTCCCGTCTGTCCCCTCTGTCCCGTCTGTTCCCTGTCCCGTCTGTTCCCTCTGTCCCGTCTGTTGTCTGTCCCGTCTGTCCCCTCTGTCCCGTCTGTTCCCTGTCCCGTCTGTTCCCTCTGTCCCGTCTGTTGTCTGTCCCGTCTGTTCCCTCTGTCCCGTCTGTTATCTGTCCCGTCTGTTCCCTCTGTCCCGTCTGTTCCCTCTGTCCCGTCTGTCCCATCTGTTCCCTGTCCCGTCTGTTCCCTCTGTCCCGTCTGTTCCCTGTCCCGTCTGTTCCCTCTGTCCCGTCTGTTGTCTGTCCCGTCTGTTCCCTCTGTCCCGTCTGTTCCCTCTGTCCCGTCTGTCCCATCTGTCCCATCTGTTGTCTGTCCCGTCTGTTCTCTGTCCTGTCTGTTGTCTGTCCCCTCTGTCCTGTCTGTTGTCTGTCCCGTCTGTCTCTCTCCTCAGGGAGCCGTCCCTAAAGGAAACGCCACCAAGAAACACATGGAGAGTCTGCAGCTGAAGCCGGGAGAGGTCGTCTACAAGTGTCCCAAATGCTGCAGCATCAAACCTGAGAGAGCGCATCACTGCAGGTCAGACAGACAGGCTGCAGGTCAGACAGACAGGCTGCAGGTCAGACAGACAGGCTGCAGGTCAGACAGACAGGCTGCAGGTCAGAGACAGACAGGCTGCAGGTCAGACAGACAGGCTGCAGGTCAGACAGACAGGCTGCAGGTCAGACAGACAGGCTGCAGGTCAGACAGACAGGCTGCAGGTCAGAGACAGACAGGCTGCAGGTCAGACAGACAGGCTGCAGGACAGACAGACAGGCTGCAGGACAGACAGACAGACGGCAGGTCAGACAGACAGGCTGCAGGACAGACAGACAGGCTGCAGGTCAGACAGACAGGCTGCAGGACAGACAGACAGGCTGCAGGTCAGAGACAGACAGGCTGCAGGTCAGACAGACAGGCTGCAGGACAGACAGACAGGCTGCAGGACAGACAGACAGACGGCAGGTCAGACAGACAGGCTGCAGGACAGACAGACAGGCTGCAGGTCAGACAGACAGGCTGCAGGACAGACAGACAGGCTGCAGGACAGACAGACAGACGGCAGGTCAGACAGACAGGCTGAACGACAGACAGACAGGCTGACGTGCGGGACAGACACATGACGTGCGGGACAGACGTGCGGGACAGTCACATGACGTGCGGGACAGTCACATGACGTGCGGGACTGTCACTGCAGCTGAGATCAGCCAACGAAGATTAGCAAAGGAATGATGCAGAAGTTTGTGAATTCATGGCAGGTCAGCAGCAGGTCAGCAGAACAGAACCAGGGCAGAACCAGGACAGAACCAGAACAGAACCAGGACAGAACCAGGGCAGAACCAGAACAGAACCAGGACAGAACCAGAACAGAACCAGGGCAGAACCAGGGCAGAACCAGAACAGAACCAGGACAGAACCAGAACAGAACCAGGACAGAACCAGGGCAGAACCAGAACAGAACCAGGACAGAACCAGAACAGAACCAGGACAGAACCAGGGCAGAACCAGAACAGAACCAGGACAGAACCAGGGCAGAACCAGAACAGAACCAGGACAGAACCAGAACAGACCGGCAGGGAGACAGGTGTTTTAGGTGAAACTAACTGACACAGCGGAGGTCAGTTGGTGCTGCTGCAGCGCCTCCTAACAGGAGATGATGTCAGCAGCGTGTCACTGATGAGGCGTCATGTGACCGCCGGACAGGAAAGATGCCGTCAGTTAGTCCATACAGGAAGTAACGCCGCTGTGTCGCTTTTCTTCTTCTTCTACAGTATCTGTAAGCGCTGCATCCGTAAGATGGACCACCACTGTCCCTGGGTCAACAACTGTGTGGGAGAGAAGAACCAGCGCTTCTTCGTCCTCTTCACCGTCAGTGTTCACACTCCAGCTTCACACTCCAGCTTCACACTCCAGCTTCACACTCCAGTCAGCTTCACACTCCAGCTTCACACTCCAGCTTCACACTCCAGCTTCACACTCCAGTTAGCTTCACACTCCAGCTTCACACTCCAGTCAGCTTCACACTCCAGTCAGCTTCACACTCCAGCTTCACACTCCAGTCAGCTTCACACTCCAGCTTCACACTCCAGTCAGCTTCACACTCCAGCTTCACACTGCAGCTTCACACTCCAGCTTCACACTCCAGCTTCACACTCCAGTCAGCTTCACACTCCAGCTTCACACTGCAGCTTCACACTCCAGCTTCACACTCCAGCTTCACACTCCAGTCAGCTTCACACTCCAGCTTCACACTCCAGCTTCACACTCCAGCTTCACACTCCAGCTTCACACTCCAGTCAGCTTCACACTCCAGCTTCACACTCCAGCTTCACACTCCAGTCAGCTTCACACTCCAGCTTCACACTCCAGTCAGCTTCACACTCCAGCTTCACACTCCAGCTTCACACTCCAGCTTCACACTCCAGCTTCACACTCCAGCTTCACACTCCAGCTTCACACTGCAGCTTCACACTGCAGCTTCACACTCCAGCTTCACACTCCAGCTTCACTCTTCAGTCAGCTTCACACTCCAGTTAGCTTCACACTCCAGCTTCACACTCCAGTCAGCTTCACACTCCAGCTTCACACTCCAGCTTCACACTCCAGTCAGCTTCACACTCCAGCTTCACACTCCAGCTTCACACTCCAGTCAGCTTCAGACTCCAGCTTCACACTCCAGCTTCACACTCCAGCTTCACACTCCAGTCAGCTTCACACTCCAGCTTCACACTCCAGCTTCACACTCCAGCTTCACACTCCAGTCAGCTTCACACTCCAGCTTCACACTCCAGCTTCACACTCCAGTCAGCTTCACACTCCAGCTTCACACTCCAGCTTCACACTCCAGTCAGCTTCACACTCCAGCTTCACACTCCAGTCAGCTTCACACTCCAGCTTCACACTCCAGCTTCACACTCCAGTCAGCTTCACACTCCAGCTTCACACTCCAGCTTCACACTCCAGTCAGCTTCACACTCCAGCTTCACACTCCAGTCAGCTTCACACTCCAGCTTCACACTCCAGCTTCACACTCCAGTCAGCTTCACACTCCAGCTTCACTCTCCAGCTTCACACTCCAGCTTCACACTCCAGTCAGCTTCACACTCCAGCTTCACACTCCAGTCAGTTTCACACTCCAGTCAGTTTCACACTCCAGTCAGCTTCACACTCCAGTCAGCTTCACACTCCAGTCAGTTTCACACTCCAGTCAGCTTCACACTCCAGTCAGCTTCACACTCCAGCTTCACACTTCAGTCAGCTTCACACTCCAGTCAGTTTCACACTCCAGTCAGCTTCACACTCCAGTCAGCTTCACACTCCAGTCAGTTTCACACTCCAGTCAGCTTCACACTCCAGTCAGCTTCACACTCCAGCTTCACTCTCCAGCTTCACACTCCAGCTTCACACTCCAGTCAGCTTCACACTCCAGCTTCACACTCCAGCTTCACACTCCAGCTTCACACTCCAGTCAGCTTCACACTCCAGCTTCACACTCCAGTTTCACACTCCAGTCAGCTTCACACTCCAGTCAGCTTCACACTCCAGTCAGCTTCACACTCCAGCTTCACACTCCAGCTTCACACTCCAGTCAGCTTCACACTCCAGCTTCACACTCCAGCTTCACACTCCAGTCAGTTTCACACTCCAGTCAGCTTCACACTCCAGTCAGCTTCACACTCCAGCTTCACTCTCCAGCTTCACACTCCAGCTTCACACTCCAGCTTCACACTCCAGCTTCACACTCCAGTCAGCTTCACACTCCAGTCAGCTTCACACTCCAGCTTCACACTCCAGTCAGCTTCACACTCCAGCTTCACACTCCAGTCAGCTTCACACTCCAGTCAGCTTCAGTCCTGAAGCAGCTAGGCTTGGGCCGATATTCCATATTATCAAATATCACAATATTTAGTGAATATTGCGATATTTCCCGCAGTATAGAATAAAAAAAATGTCCCCCGCCCCTCCCGACCATGGCACCATGTGTTGCTTAGATCACAATACAAGCTTTTAAACTTAATAAAGCTATAATCTACTAGTGGTAGGAGAGTAAAAAACAAAAATAATCATAGTTGAATTTGTGTTTTTAATTTTTTTAAAATAAAAGTTTTCCTTTTTCCACAGTCAGCCTGTTTTACTGTAAACAGCAGAATGCGCAAATTACACCAAATGGCCGTTGTTTCCTCCAATGCTTGAATAGTAAGAATGTAATTTTGAAAAAAATAAAATACCCCCGACCAAAAAAAACCCTGGGAAACAAAAAGACCAAAACCTATAATATCGTATATCGCGATATTTTGGCGGGACAGTATCGCAATATTACAGTTTGGATATCAGCCAAACCTACAAGCAACAAGCAATGTTGTCTCCAACAGTGACATCAAGGGAGGGACTGGGGATCAGCTCCTGCCCTCCGTCCATATATTGACAACGGGTCAACAGGGGGGTGACGGGGTGGCAGGACGACTGGTAACAGTTTGTCACAACATCCCGAAAGAGTATCAACAGTAACGCTCCGTACACAAAGATTCATATTTCCATTTCCAGCTGTTGCTGTTGTCAGATTCAGCTTCAGCCCCTCCATCACAACATGACTAGGAACCAGCAGGAAGGTCAGGGGTCAGAGGTCACGGTGAGCCCGACTGACCCTGCAGGACAGAGGAGTGAAGGGGTCAGAGGTCACGGTGAGCCCGACTGACCTGCAGGACAGAGGAGTGAAGGGGTCAGAGGTCACGGTGAGCCCGACTGACCCTGCAGGACAGAGGAGTGAAGGGGTCAGAGGTCACGGTGAGCCCGACTGACCCTGCAGGACAGAGGAGTGAAGGGGTCAGAGGTCACGGTGAGCCCGACTGACCTGCAGGACAGAGGAGTGAACAGAATCAGAACAGACTCCGTACAGGAAGCTGGAAGATTTCAAATGATTGTGATGATTAACATGTTCTGTTTTGTTTTTTTAATATTTGATCTCTCCTGCTAATCCAAAGCCTGGAGGCTGAACAGTCTCCGCCGGCTGATTCAGGAAGCCACCGGTGATGTGTGTGTGTGTGTGTGTGGAGTCTAGACTGTGACTGTAGCATTGTGGGTAGTTTTAGCAGGTAGGAATGTAGAAAGCAGGGCTGAGAGGGCGGAGCGCACGGCGTCAAGTGGTTTCTGCTGCTCTGAGGTCAGCTCATGGTGTTTGCGGCTCCTCGCTCCTCAGAACATGAAACACCAGTCAGTTCCAAGGCTGTGATTGGTTAATGGGTACTATTTTGGCTGGTTACTAGGGAAGTAGTGCAGTGGGATTCTGCTCTGACGCCGCTCAGCTGCCACATCAAACCGTCCCTCTGCAGAGAGAACGCCACAGAAACCATCAGTTTACTTTAAAGAGAAACTGAACCAAAAACCCAAATCTGTGGTGAAGTCTGACCTCTACTGGTGAAAAGTAGGGGACTCCACCATTAGAGGTCAGGCTTCACCACAGATTTGGGTGGAGTTTAGTTACTCTTTAAGTGTGAACATTTTGACAGATGAATCAGTCAATTAATCAATATTGGAAGAAGTTGATGATTCGTTGATATCCTGTATTCACCAGCCGACTTTCATTTGGCTTTTCTATGTTCCGGTGTTAAGAAAAGCACATTGTGGGATATCATGACACACAGGTCTGCTGTTGAAACTGATGATAACAAGCAAATTTGATCTAAAAACAAAATGAATGTGTCTGTCCAGATGTACATCGCTCTGATCTCCAGCCACGCTCTGGCTCTGTCTGGGTACCAGTTCATCACCTGCGTCCGACTGCAGTGGAGCAGTGAGTTTACACTTCTTATGTTTTATCGCTGCATTAAAGTTACCGTCATAAACGAAAACTAAGATCAAAACTAGGTGTTAAAACTGAAATAAACTGAATGAAGCTTTGTGGAGACTCGAGCTGAGCTGAGCTGAGCCTCCTGTCTGCTGGGACTCGTCTTGTGTTTCTTCAGAGTGCAGCGACTTCTCTCCTCCGGTGACGGTGATGCTGATGATCTTCCTCTGCCTGGAGGCGCTCCTCTTCCTCACCTTCACCGCCGTCATGTTCGGCACGCAGCTGCACTCCATCTGCAACGACGAGACGGTGAGGAGAGGAACACGCGTGTTCTGTATTATCACGTTTGTTATATTATAACAGATATATCACACCGCAAGTCACACCGCGCTCCTAGACCAAACACCCACAGATTAATGCTGCGTTCAAGTCATGTGGGAAAGACGGTAGATACAAGCTAGAAAATACTGTTCAGCCAGCCTTCAGACGGTAAATACTACAGAAAATATGGTAAATACTACAGAAAATATGGTAAATACTGCAGAAAATATGGTAAATACTACAGAAAATACTGTCTCAGCTTTCAGACGGTAAGTTCAGATGGTTTGCTGACTGACTGTTTCTCCCGTCCGTCTGTCAGGAGATCGAGCGTCTGAAGAACGAGAAGCCGACCTGGGAGCGTCAGACCCGGTGGGCGGGGCTCCGGTCGGTGTTTGGCGGCCAGCCATCTCTGCTCTGGATCAACCCCTTCGCTGGACTCAGACTGCCGACCTTCCTGCCCAAACGCACCCGGAGGGGCGGGGCGGAGTTCTCCGTCTGAGGAACTGTCACTCAAACCCCCGGTGAGATTTCTCCTGCCGCCGTCGAACCGAACCGGAGCGGGAGCGTGCGGCGCCGCTGACGGAGGAACCGGCTGGGTGGGCGGAGCTTAATCAAAATGTGAAACCTTCCACCCTGTTGAGCGATGTCGTCCTGCCCGGACTCTCCCTGTGGCAGCAGGACGGCCTGGTGTTCAGAGAGACCGTCCAACCAGACGAACCGGGTTAAAACCTGCTGAAGGATCCAGACCTTGACCTCTGACCCCTGATCCCTGACCCCTGACCCCTGACCTCGCTGTGGAGGAGAAAGAGAAAAGACAACTTCCCCACTGGGAGCGATGAAGTATCTCCTCGCCCCTCAGAGTGCTGGACGCTGCTGGATGTGACTCCCAAACAAAACTTATATTTTGATTCTGTCGTCTGTTCGATCCTGGGAAGAAAGAAAGAAACTGTTTCAGAGGAACGTTTTATTGATTTGCCGGTTTCTTCTTCTTCTCTCAGCTGTTTCATATCTTACTGTCAAGACGTTTTCCACTGACCTCAGTCTGTCTGTCTGCAGTGTGTTCACAGTAGAAAGTCTGAGCGCTGTCAGCTGATCTGTTTTCAGTTTTAGAGCTGAAATGTCTCAGCTGTCAAACGCCCCTCCACTTTCTGCCTTAAAGGATCAGTTCAGTGATTTAGTTCCTCTATATAACTCCTCTCTTCCTCCTGTAGCTGTTGGACCCACAGACAGTATTGTCTGTAGTTGTTGGACCCACAGACAGTATTGTCTGTAGTTGTTGGACCCACAGACAGTACTGTCTGTAGTTGTTGGACCCACAGACAGTATTGTCTCCAGTCAGCTGTCAGTTGAAGCTCCGCTGCCTCTTGCTGCAACAATGAGGCCAAACTGTTTGTCAGAATATCTCCAGAGAAGCCGACCGACATATTTCTCTCGGCGGCCCGGAAAGCGGCGGCACCGACCGTTTCCACTCGGCGGATCGTCTTCTACCGAACTCTACCGTTTACGATCTGACCCGACCGTCCGGAACCAGATCACTCCGCCAGGAACCGCCTTTCACCTCACAGCGCTCTGTGCTGCGCAGAGAAAAATAGTTCTGTGATTTCCTGATTAATGAACAGACAGCTGATCTGGAGACAGTACTGTCTGTGGGTCCAAGGACTACAGACAATACTGTCTGTGGGTCCAAGGACTACAGACAATACTGTCTGTGGGTCCAAGGACTACAGACAGTACTGTCTGTGGGTCCAAGGACTACAGACAGTACTGTCTGTGGGTCCAAGGACTACAGACAATACTGTCTGTGGGTCCAAGGACTACAGGACTACAGGATGAAGAGAGGAATTATGTAGAGGAACTAAATCAATCAACTGATCCTTCAAGGTTTTCAAACTGATGCAAGGAAACTCGAGCTCTAATCATATTTACCTCCTTCAGTTGCCAGCTGGCCTTCTCTTACACACAAATCCATTTGCCTTTATATTGTTGCTGACTCCTACAGCTGGTTGGCTCATTATCACTGACTGAAAGAAGGTAAATTAGCTGTTTAGATCATAATGAATAATATGAAGGCTGCTGTTTAGAGTTGTTTCCAAAACGCTGCCAGTGAGCCAGCTGAAAGCAGGGATGCTGTGCGTCTGGACAGTTTGGAAAAGTCTGGAAAATTACTGTTTGGATAATTTCCAGGTCTTGAAATGTTTGGAAGGGAATGGAAGAATCTTGTTTGGTCCCAGGATTTTGTGCAGCGGTCGACTCATGCCGTCACCGTCATCGTACCTCATGTTGAACACCAACCAAAATCTTCATGCTGCACTGAAATGAAGTTCTGGAAAAAGGAAAGTGAACGTTGGAGTGCAGACTGTGTGGGAGTGAGACGGAGCCTCGTGTTTCAGATTGCGTTCAGCATCAAACCTCAGTTACCTCCTGTCCGTTCCTCTGAAGGCTTTTGATGTTTTTACCTCAGCGCCGCCGCTCCGGCCGGCCGGACGCCGTTCGCTGTCCTGAACCGAGACGAGCGGAGCGGCGGTCTGCATGTTTCTCTCTCAGTATTTCATGCTGCTCTCCTCCGGCTCAGAGGAGTTTCCTCACTGATTGTACACTGAATTATCCTCAACAAACTCGAATGAATAATCTGTCCTCATGTATTTATCACTCCGAATGAAATCGGAGCGTCTGCAGGTCCTGTAAACGTCTTAAAATGTCTTGTATCTAAACTCAAGGCCCTAAACGGTCTTGAAATAAAGAATTCTTACATTTAGAAGTCTAAATGTCTTACATTTAGTTTTACAACTTTTTAAAATGTTATGCTTTCTCTGTGTTTCTGTCTTTCCAGTGAAGAATCACTCCAGTCCTGCAGACCTTTTATTCTGATTTTCATTTCCATGTTGTTATTTGACCACAAATGAAGTTCCCCCACTAGAAAAATAAAGTTATTTGAATTGAATTTGTATTTGCTTGTTACTGAAATCATCACATTTCAGTTTTACAATGCAAGATTGTAATGTATTGTTGAGAATGACTATCAACAGAACTGTAATCTGAGAGTATATGGTGTGAAATGAAAAAAAAAATGTTAGATTTAATTCAGTCTTGATTACTGAAATCCTATCAGAAAAGTTAAGTGTAGAATAATCGGTTTATTGTTTTTGTCATTTATCAGGTAAAAATATCAAACATTTGCTGGTTCCAGCTTCACAAATGTTAAGATTTGCTGCTTTTCTCTGTTTCATCTCTTTATTAAATGAATCTTTGTGTTTCTGTCTGCTGCTCAGACTGAGGAAGAAACCTGAAGAATCACTTTGGACTCTGAACTGAGACATCTGTCATTATTTTTGACATTTTAGAGACTAAATGATTAAATGGGAACCAGTTTGGCTGGTAAACTCTAGAGTTCCTCATTGGGACAGAACTGGTTATATTTGCTGGTTGTCTCTCTGGTTGTTTTTCGTCCTTCTTGCCTCCAGCTGTGAAGGATCCCAGTTTTCCCACAGCGGAGGAAACCTTTCAGCTGGTTAATCATTTCTGTCCTGAGCCGCTCCGCTCTGCCATCAGACTCTCTGCAGCTTCCATTTAGTGTAGAAAAACTTGCTTCCAGCCATGTTGTGTGGGACGTCCTGCCTGGTGGTGTTGCTGCTGGGAGCGGCGGGCGGCGGGACCGGCCCGCGCCCCGACACGGCCGACCAGGAGCTGTTCTGGGGCGCCGACCAATACGACTTCTCCGTGGTTCTTCCTGCGGCGGGGATGGAGTGTTTCTGGCACTTCGCTCACCGGGGGGAACGCTTCTACCTGACCTTCATGGTGAGCCGAGCCGCATGACGGGATTCAGATTGTTGTTCAAAAGTTATTTTGTGGTGCGAGGTACTCAAAGTATTCTGTCGAAGAAATGTTTTTAATGAAATGTGGTAAATGGGATTCTTCCTGCTGAGGTTCAGTTTGTGTATTTTTCTAAAATAAAAGGTCGAGACATGAAAGTGCTGAAAGTATCGTGTGATATCCTGGGTCAACATGTTGATGAAAATAGTTTTCTGTCTGTCTGTCTTCCTGTCTGTCTGTCTGTCTGTCTGTCTGTCTGTCTGTCTGTCTGTCTGTCTGTAGGTCCAGTGGGTGACGGGAGTCGGCCATGACAGACACCTGTCAGTCACCGTCAACACTCCCAGCAGTCTGTTGGTGTCGACTGTTGATGATGCGACAGGTCAGATCAACTTTGAGGCCGAGGAAACAGGTCAGTGACTGTCTGTCTGTCTGCCTGTCTGTCTGTCTGTCTGCCTGTCTGTCTGTCTGCCTGTCTGTCTGTCTGCCTGTCTGTCTGTCTGCCTGCCTGTCTCTCTCTGTCTGCCTGTCTGTCTGCCTGTCTTCCTGTCTGTGTCTGTCTCTCTGCCTGCCTGTCTGTGTCTGTCTGTCTGTCTGTCTGTCTGTCTGTCTGTCTGTCTGTCTGTCTGTCTTCCTGACAGTTTAACTTTAAACAAATCAGTCCAATAGAAACTGCTTTAGTTTTCCTTTTCCACTTTTGTAAAAGAAGCTGCAGTCCCAGCCCACATGAAGTTATGTAACTCTTCTTTGTGCTGTGAAATTAGAGTGAGCTGTCACTACACCCAAACTACACCCAAACTACACCCAAACTACACCCTAACTACACCCAAACTACTACACCTACACTACACCAAAACTGCAGAAAGTACACAAAAAACACACAAAGAAACAACACTACCTTAAATCTACGCTACGCTGAAACTACATCAAAACTAAAACAAAACTACACTGCAACTACAAGGTAACTACACAGAACTTTAATCAATCCTACAACCAAACTACATCACAACTATACAGAAACTACACCAAAACTACACTGAACCACTTGCACTTCACCAAAACTACACAGAAATGACATCTAAACTACATTGCAGCCACACCACACAGAAGCTCCACCAACAGTACACTGGGAGATAAAATGAAATTACACCTGCACATCTAAACTACACCCATACACAACTACACCGCAACTACACTGTATTCACACTGAAACGTCACCAAAAGTACACCAAAACCACACTACACTACACTAAAAGTACACCAAGACTGCTTCTAAACTATACTGCAACTACACCTCATCTACACTGAAACAAAAACTGCTCTGAAAACTTATATTAAACTTATATATTGCATATATCTTAATATATTTGAAATTTTCTTTTACTTTTAAACAGAATATAATTCAAAGCTTTTGTGTTCTAGTGTTGAAACTGTGATCTGTGACGTTTAATCCATTCGCTCTGTCCTTATTTCTATTGTTTTCCTCTGTATCCTGTTACTATCTGCTGCTGCAGCGACTCACTTTCCCCACAGATCAATGAAGTTTGACTCGACTTGATTAATGCATGCTTACAGTAAGGCATACTGAAAACAGCGCAGAATTTTACATTAAAAAAAACACTAAAATCCTAAGTCATAAACATAAAAAGAGCTCATTTGTACATGTGAAACAAGACAAAGTGCAAAAGTGTTGCATTTTTCAGTCTATTAATTGAATCTGTTTAATTGTCTTCAGACCAATCTGCATGTCATGTTCATGTTCGGCATGTTCTTTCTCTCTATCTGTTGTATTCTCTCTCTATATTCTGTCTCATATATTCTGCACCCGTCCAGGTTTCTATCAGATGTGCTTCAACAACTTCCACAACCGCTTCGGCAGCATGCAGGTCTTCCTCAGCTTCGGCGTTTATTACGACGGCCACCAGGACGCCGCCAAGCGCAAGGAGGAAGAGAAGAAGAAGAAAGAGGAAGTCAGCAAAGACCTGAACAACACGCTGACCACCATAGAGGTAGACGCAACTTCCTGTTTGGCCCGCTGTCGTCTCGGCGATACCGGACAGTGAAGAAGAACGGGCGTGGCAGCGCACTGCAGCAGCAAATACTCAACTATGACACACACACACACACACACACACAGTTTCTGTCACACTCATGCACACACAGCTTAATGTTTTACCCTTTCTACGTTGTACTGGGCTTTTGGCTTCCTCTTGATTTATTTTTGTTTTTTAATCAAAATTTGAAGTTTTGTTAAATCCCGTACTTGATGAAGGTAGCAGGATATATTCGCTGTCAGGTGAAAACCTTTTATCTCAAAAATGTAAACTAAGAAAAACAGCCTTTTTTTTAGCGGGTTACAACTCAACTATTTGAGTTTACCCAAAGGGTTTGATAAGCCCAAGGGTTTGCAGAATTTAAAAACTTGAAAATGACCCAAATTGGAGTTACAAGGTTTTCATGCGACAACAGCAATATGAAGCTGTGGTGTCGATTCCTGTGTGAGGCTGAAGGAGCTGAACCCACAGAACACACAGGGCAGAGCTTTACTGAGAAACTACTGAGAAACAAGAGAGACTAACAAGAGAGACTAACAAGAGAGACTAACAAGAGAGACTAACCAAGAGAGACTAACAAGAGAGACTAACAAGAGAGACTAACAAGAGAGACTAACCAAGAGAGACTAACAAGAGAGACTAACAAGAGAGACTAACAAGAGAGACTAACCAAGAGACTAACAAGAGAGACTAACAAGAGAGACTAACTAAGAGAGACTAACAAGAGAGACTAACCAAGAGACTAACAAGAGAGACTAACAAGAGAGACTAACCAAGAGACTAACAAGAGAGACTAACCAAGAGAGACTAACAAGAGAGACTAACCAAGAGACTAACAAGAGAGACTAACCAAGAGACTAACAAGAGAGACTAACAAGAGAGACTAACAAGAGAGACTAACAAGAGAGACTAACCAAGAGACTAACAAGAGAGACTAACAAGAGAGACTAACAAGAGAGACTAACCAAGAGACTAACAAGAGAGACTAACAAGAGAGACTAACCAAGAGACTAACAAGAGAGACTAACCAAGAGACTAACAAGAGAGACTAACAAGAGAGACTAACAAGAGAGACTAACCAAGAGACTAACAAGAGAGACTAACTAAGAGAGACTAACAAGAGAGACTAACTAAGAGAGACTAACAAGAGAGACTAACAAGAGAGACTAACAAGAGAGACTAACCAAGAGACTAACAAGAGAGACTAACAAGAGAGACTAACAAGAGAGACTAACAAGAGACTAACCAAGAGAGACTAACAAGAGAGACTAACAAGAGAGACTAACAAGAAAGACTAACCAAGAGACTAACCAAGAGACTAACAAGAGAGACTAACAAGAGAGACTAACTAAGAGAGACTAACAAGAGAGACTAACCAAGAGACTAACAAGAGAGACTAACAAGAGAGACTAACCAAGAGACTAACAAGAGAGACTAACCAAGAGAGACTAACAAGAGAGACTAACCAAGAGACTAACAAGAGAGACTAACCAAGAGACTAACAAGAGAGACTAACAAGAGAGACTAACAAGAGAGACTAACCAAGAGACTAACAAGAGAGACTAACAAGAGAGACTAACTAAGAGAGACTAACAAGAGAGACTAACCAAGAGACTAACAAGAGAGACTAACAAGAGAAACTAACCAAGAGACTAACAAGAGAGACTAACCAAGAGACTAACAAGAGAGACTAACAAGAGAGACTAACAAGAGAGACTAACCAAGAGACTAACAAGAGAGACTAACTAAGAGAGACTAACAAGAGAGACTAACTAAGAGAGACTAACAAGAGAGACTAACAAGAGAGACTAACTAAGAGAGACTAACAAGAGAGACTAACAAGAGAGACTAACTAAGAGAGACTAACTAAGAGAGACTAACAAGAAAGACTAACAAGAGAGACTAACTAAGAGAGACTAACTAAGAGAGACTAACAAGAGAGACTAACAAGAGAGACTAACTAAGAGAGACTAACAAGAGAGACTAACTAAGAGAGACTAACAAGAAAGACTAACAAGAGAGACTAACTAAGAGAGACTAACAAGAGAGACTAACAAGAGAGACTAACTAAGAGAGACTAACAAGAGAGACTAACAAGAGAGACTAACTAAGAGAGACTAACTAAGAGAGACTAACAAGAAAGACTAACAAGAGAGACTAACGAGAGACTAACAAGAGAGACTAACTAAGAGAGACTAACAAGAGAGACTAACTAAGAGAGACTAACAAGAAAGACTAACAAGAGAGACTAACCAAGAGACTAACAAGAGAGACTAACTAAGAGAGACTAACAAGAGAGACTAACTAAGAGAGACTAACAAGAGAGACTAACAAGAGAGACTAACTAAGAGAGACTAACAAGAGAGACTAACTAAGAGAGACTAACAAGAGAGACTAACAAGAGACTAAGAGAGACTAACAAGAGAGACTAACTAAGAGAGACTAACAAGAGAGACTAACAAGAGACTAAGAGAGACTAACAGGAGAGACTAACAAGAGAGACTAACAAGAGACTAAGAGAGACTAACAAGAGAGACTAACAAGAGAGACTAACTAAGAGAGACTAACAAGAGAGACTAACAAGAGACTAAGAGAGACTAACAAGAGAGACTAACAAGAGAGACTAACTAAGAGAGACTAACAAGAGAGACTAACAAGAGACTAAGAGAGACTAACAAGAGAGACTAACAAGAGAGACTAACAAGAAAGACTAACAAGAGAGACTAACAAGAGAGACTAACTAAGAGAGACTAACAAGAGAGACTAACTAAGAGAGACTAACAAGAGAGACTAACAAGAGACTAAGAGAGACTAACAAGAGAGACTAACTAAGAGAGACTAACAAGAGAGACTAACAAGAGACTAAGAGAGACTAACAAGAGAGACTAACAAGAGAGACTAACTAAGAGAGACTAACAAGAGAGACTAACAAGAGACTAAGAGAGACTAACAAGAGAGACTAACAAGAGAGAGAGGCAGATAAACTGCAGGCAAACAGACAGACTGTATCAGATAAACTCAAGGTGGGAGAGTGCACTAGCTGGCTGTTCACAGTATTCCCATGATGTCACATGCATTTCCCACCAATGTGGTGCTTTACAATACACGCAGCTCATTGGCCGTGTTCGTCATCTGATTGTAATCACCTGTTAATTTATTACAATCCCCTGTTACTTTCCTACCAAGATGGCCGTGTGGTGATGTACTGTGGATGGACTATGGAGCCGTGACACCCTGCCTCTCCACCATTTAAATTCATCTGGATAGAGATTAACAGTAGTAGTACCAGAGGTGGCAGTAGTAGTAGTAGTAGTAGTAGTAGTAGTAGCAGCAGCAGTAGCAGTATCAGTAGTAGTAGTAGTAGTAGTAGTAGTAGTGGGAGTAGTAGTAGTTTTTTTGTGATTATTGCAGCCAAAAATGCTTGATTTTGCAGCGGCTTTTCTCAAATATTGATACAATTTGCAAGGTTTTATGTGTTCTTTTTGCAGTAAAATTGTGGGAATTGTGAAAAATTGCAAGCAAAGGAAAAAAAAATGATTTTTTTTTCTCTCTCTCTCACACACACACACACACACACACACACACACACAGCCTCCCCGTTTTCTCTCCCACTCTCCGTTCAAAATCGCAATTTCCTGGAGGGACTGAGTAGTAGTCGTATCATCAGTAGCAGTAGTACTAGTAATATTGGTCGTCGCAGTATTCGTAACAAATGGTAGAAATGGGTGCAAAACTAGTATCAGTAATAGTAGTAGTATTGCAGTGGCTGTAACAGTAGTGACAGCAGCATTAGCAGCATTAGCAGTAATATCGGTGTTATGGTTGTTACTGTAACCTCACCAGCGGCTGTAGCTGTAACAGTAATGGCAGTAACGGGAGTTTTATGTGAAGCTGGTGTGCTGCTGTTGCAGGAGGCGTCCCACAGGGTGGAGAGCCACGTCTTCCACATGTTCCGCCACTACAACTTCGGCCGCATGAGGAAGAGCGCCGACTACTTCCTGCTGCAGACCAACTCCCGCTACGTCAGCTGGTGGTCGGCGGCCCAGAGCCTCGTCATCGTCGCCGCCGGATACCTGCAGCTCCTCTTCCTCAAAAGACTCTTCGTCACCAAGAGCTGCGGCGAGGCCGAGAAGCCGCGCTGCTGAGTTTCAGCGTCATGTTAGTCCACAGGCCAAACCATCACATCAGTGTAACAACATCAAAACCGGTTCACATGTACAGTTCCATGCTCTGAACATTTTCAGAATTGGAGCCGAAAATGCTACTAATTGGCTGTGGCGGCCATTTTTCTTTCAGCCATTGTATTTTTTTTATGCTTTCCTACGCTCTGTTGTATTCCTTGGTCACCAAAACACTCAGCAGGTGTAGACAGTTTTAAATCCTGTCATGGTCACTTGGAGGAAATGGAGGAAAATCCATTTGCTGGTAATAGCAGAAAGAAATATGTGAGCCACAGCTGATATGCCTGAATTTTTCAGGGCACTGAACTGTACATATATACCTATTTTGGTGCTTTAATGAAAATTTCAATGACTGTGATTTATGCTGGAAACTCTCCTTTGTTGAAGCTGAATAAAGAAAAGCTTACACTTTTTACAGTGTCGTCTCATGTCAGTAGATTTAGTAGAGTTCGTCATTGTTGTGTAGAAACCAAGCAAATGCAACAAACTTCTCCGGGTCATTTATGTTTTGAGTTTCATGAAACCTGTTCAAACCTCGTAACGAGAAAACAAGCGTTCTGTTCTGCACTTCTGGAAAACAGACTTCCTGCAGAGACATGGTTTTGGTGGCGCTACAGCGATCTGTTATCAGGCGTGCAGATTGTTGATGTGGTTAATTATTCTCCTCCACTTGATATCTGAGAATCAACATTAGAAAGCAGCAGCTCCCTTCACCTCCTCCTTCATGGTGGAAGCAGGACGGACGATGCTGGTTCATATTCTGCTCCTGGTCCTGAGCTGTCGGGGCGTCGGCGGCAGGAAGTCGGAGCCCCGGCTGGACGAGGCGGATCTGTTCAGAGGAGCGGACAGATACGACTTCGCCATCGAGGTTCCTGCCTCAGGCACCGAGTGTTTCTGGCACTTCGCCCACCAGAGCGGAAACTTCTACCTGACTTACATGGTGAGAAGGCTGGACTGACTGACAGCTGTGACCCGTGGGACCGGGTTTCCTCTCGTCTGCGGTGATGAACTTGTTTGAAAGCTGAGAGCTGTTATGAAATGAATCCTGGGGGTGTTGAGGGGAAGCTGTACCTTTGTTAAAACCCGTCCACCTTGGGCTTATCAGACTTTCAAGGTGATCCAGTTTGACTCCAAGTCTTGTTATCTCTGTCGAAGTTAGCATGATAACATTCGTGTTCGCAGGACATTCACTGTGTCTTGCAGAAATGTAGAGTAGCTTCATGTCTTTTTAAGTCCAACTGAGTTTAAAAACCTGGGCAAGAAAGCAGCATCATGACAAACAACAGAAAAACAACATATAACAATATATATTAGCAAAAGTTTATAGGTTTGCCTAGTTATAGCCTAGCACAGATTGTGTGTTCCTGAGTTTTTTATGTATGTTTCTACATTCTGGTGTTGCTCAGCAGGACAGAGGCTGCTGTCGACATGCTCAGTTCAATTCAGCTTTGTCATTCCATCTTGCACCAGCAAACAGGAAAGCACATTCCAAAGAAGAGTAGAACAAGCTGCAATCCAAAACATTTTGTTGTGTGTGTGTGTGTGTGTGTGTGTGTGTGTGTGTGTGTGTGTGTGTGTGTGTGTGTGTGTGTGTGTGTGTGTGTGTGTGTGTGTGTGCGTGCGCAGGTGCAGTGGGTAACGGGGATGGCTAACGACCCCCGGCTGTTTGTGACCGTTCTGTCACCAGAAGGCGCTCTGGTGGCTTCAACGCGTGACGCCATCGGTCAATTCAACTTCCAGACCGAGGTGACAGGTATGATGAGTCGGAGAGTAAATATCCAGGACGCTTCACTTCCACCTGGCATTAATGTGATCCAGATCGTAATCAGTCCAATCACACGGAGGTGACAACAAAATGGCAACGATGCTCCTACCCACAGTGACGTTTTTAGCTGCGTGATTAATTTTCTATCCGTGACGACGACATTTCTACCTAGCGATGATCTTTCTACCTTTAGTGAAGACATTTCTACTTCGTGGGCGAATACTTTCTCACCAACACACTTGTGACTCACTGTGTGTTCAAGCAGCAGGTGTAGGAGGCCGAAGCCTTCCTACAGTTGACAAGCGGTTAAGTGACTAACCCAATTTTCCATTGACCACAAAGTCTGTCTTCTGCAACTAAACGAACGGTGTTGCGATTCATCTGTCTCTCACTACGACGATTTGCACGTTTCTGTTATTTTATGGCGTGGAAGCTTCCAGAAAAGACTTTATAGCAGTGGAGAACTACAGCGTAGAATGAACCAACTGTTGACAGCAGGGAGCAGACTGACGCTCATGGTCAGTCTGCAGGTTTTCACCAAGCCGCCAACATCACGGGTGAATTTTGAAGCCAATGAAGTGGCGGCAGGCGGTGATTCCTCTAACGTCCGCTAGAGTCCGGCTCCAAAAAGACTCCAAACCTCCAACTCCATGAAGTCAATGGACCACAACCAACTTCTGATAAAAAAAAAAAAAATTGGTTTGGTCTCAGCAGCTAAATTCACTTCTTCTATGTGTCCTTATGGAGATTTTCAAAATAATTGCATCATTAACGGGATATATCGGTTATAAAACAGGGTTGTTTTCCTAGTGATTGACAGGTCGTCTGTCCAGTGATCAACAGGTCGTCGATTTTTGGCTGCTCTGGCTCCGAAAAATGTCAACATGGCGGCAATCGTAAACCCCAACTTTAGGCTTCAAAACGGCCCTTCAGAAACCTAACCTACCTCATCTGTTTTTACAGTCTGTGGTTTTCACCTGTTCAGATGCAGTTTGGGACTTCGCTAAAGTCTGAGTTCCCTGTAGCTGTGAAGCTGCAGCTAGCTGATGATCTCACACAAATACGTGAAATGAACACAAACTCTAAAATGGCGATTTACATGCTGTGGACACGTATTATGGGGAAAATAACGTTTCTCTACCACAAACTGAATTGCGTTCCCCCGCAACGAATCTGAATACGTTCCTTCACCACAAATTGAATTACGTCCCAAAGGTTGGTTAGCGGTTAAATTTAGGAAATGTCCTTTGTAAAGGCTGAGAATCGAACCCCAGTCGCCGACATCGAAGGCAAACGTATACGCCCGTCCACCACCCGACCTCCATGCTACTTCAATGTCACACTACTTCCTGTTTATAGTCGTGTCTCCTTCATGTAACCGTTTGCTGCTGGGAAAACGTAAATTTAACACTTATATGTTCCACCAACACGTAATTTGCTGTGAACATGTCGTGTTCAGTTCACGTTTTTCTGTGAGATCAGTCTGAGCTAAAATCCTGCTGGGTAGTGTAGCTCGGTAACTATTTTTTTATTTTTTTCATGTAAATGAACAACTGAATGGATTTTTGTGAAAGTAAGCCAAGTGAGATGTGTTGATGCTTCCTACAACATACAGTATATCACAATCAGATTGCTGATATGAAGTAACCTCCACTCACTGACAGAGGGGGAGTTAACCAGAGGGTTGATGGAAAGTACGTCACCTTCAGCCTGGGGCGTAATTTCCACTGGGGATGGGGGGGAAATCCCATTTGTGTCCCCCCACTTTTTTAACCGCAAAAATCATGTTAAAAATCGAGTTAACCAGAGAGTTGATGGCCTTCAGCTACAGTGTGTCTGCAGCTGTAGAGGAGCTGTAGTGAATATCTGTCAGTGTGCTGGACCAGCGCACCATGAGGTATTTCTACTGAACTGGATTGTTGAAAGCTTTTTGATCCCTGTGTCCTTCCCATAACTCCGGCTTCCTCCTGGCAGGTTTTTACCAGATGTGTCTCGGGAACCACAACAACCGGTTCGGAGGCGTCCGGGTCTTTCTGAACTTCGGCGTCGTCTACGAAGGTTTCGAGGAGGCCAAGAGAGAGCTGGAGGAGGGCGAGAAAGTCCTCAACACAACTTTGGCCAGAATCCAGGTGTTGGTTTCAGTTCAAATTCAAGTCCCTTAGTTTGTCTGGGATGTTGGACTGCTTAGTTATGTATATCACAATATCCCTTTATTCGCCAAGTACAATAAATCAAAATTCATATCATTATTCAATCTGATTTTAAAAAATGTAAATCGAACAAACTAGCTAGACTAGCATACTATTTAACAACCAGGGTAACATAAACCAACAATGTATCTAGATGGATGTTAGCTGAGCTGCTATCATGAAAAACTTTTTCAGTTGTTACAGTTGTAAGATAATTTAATACGATGTTTCACAGACAGTGTGCGGGATGCTATTCCTCTCAGTGTCTACCTTTTTGGTTGTGGTCCTACCCACCTAAATCTAAAGACCTTTAGGTGTGCAAACATTTTTCTTGACTCAGTTGTTACAGTTAAAATGTTGAAATATTTCCTCCTTGCTTGCAGTTTCTAATGCAATGCTTATGGAGAGACTGGAAGTGTGTCCTCTGTAATGGATGCAATATAAAATCTTGACATGTACAGTTCTTCAGTCAAAACTTACTTAAAGGATAAGGCCGGTGTTTTTTAATGCATTGCTTACCGTCAACAAATCCTATGAAAATAACAAAATCAACAATGCGTTTGCTCTCCTCCTGTTACTTTCTGACTTCCCACGTACCATTTTTAGCCTTCAACCCGGAAGTCATTGGCTCCAATTGTAAGCTGAAAACCTTTAAATACAGCTCACAAAGACATAGTTTACATTTTAAAAATCGCTAACTGTTACCATGAAAAGTCAGACTGTTGTAGTTATTACCAAATCAAACTCAAATGGGAACAAATTCTTCATTACGCTGGGGACTATTTTCTGTGCTACGGAACTACTTTCCTGAGATGGAAAACGTGTTTACGGTCGGCTTATTAAGTCGTTTGAGGAAAAAGTCGGCCGGCCCGGTGCATCGTGATGATGAAATATGGATTTGGAGCTGGATATCCATCGCCCAGAGCAGCGGCATGGCTCTTTGATGTATTTTTAATAGTTTTTTAATACAATGCAGTTCTATGGCTGCTGGGACATGAGGCTTTACTGGGCACCGGCTACATGGACGAGACTTGTTGGCAAAACAAAATCATCGCTGATTTTGTTATTTTCATAGGATTTGTTGACGGTAAGCAATGTATTAAAAACACCAGCCTTATCCTTTAAGTAAAGGTAAAATTACAGATTTCAAATACACAAATTAGAGCTACAAGGAAAGCTTCTCAATTACAGTAACAAGAGTAACCGCAATTTATTTTTTCCACCTATGCAACTTGGTCTCATAAAAAGTAGTGAAATGAACACGAACTCTGAACAGATTTACATGCAGCTGTGGACACAAATGATGTGAAAATTACGTTCCTCCACCACAAATTGGATTCTGTGACAAAAACACAAACTGGACATTTTCAGCTGCAGGTTGTTTTACCGGTTAAGTTTGGGAAACTAAAACAACTTGGTTAAGGTTTGGGAAAGGCTTTGGTTGGTTAAATGTGAAAAATTCAGCTAAAAATTTTAATGTGATTCGCAGTAGAAATTTCCTTCGTACAATCTGGGAAGTGAACTCCAGTCGTCAGAATTGAAGCCAAACTCCTATATCGCCCATCCAGCACCGACCAAACAGGGTGTGGAGGGCGGGGGGGTCGGGGGGGTCGGGGGGGTGGACGGGCGATGAGTTTGCCTTCGATTCAAGGTTTCAACCCTAAAAGCTGTTTCACACCAGTGCGGGACGGATTTGCGGAATATTCATAATTTTCTGCATGTTAAGTTCACACACCGAGTCGAAATTTTCACATTCTAATGTTCCAATTTCATACCAACAGAAGAAAAAAATCATGTTTATTATCTGAGAGAAAATGGACATAGAAAGTAGCAGTCACAACGAGGTTATCTTTATTCTTTTAAGGAGAAAGCGTTGGGTCCATGCTGTTTTGGAAAGGCAGACAGAACATGGAGAGTTTATTGGCTCATCCAGGAGCCGATAACTATCATACTGAAATATGAAGCTGTAACACAAAAATCATTCAGTACTTAATCAAACTTTCTCCAGGATTCAGCAACAACAGTTATCACACATAAAGTGATTATTTATTTTACTTATGGAATCGATATTTATTTTTTTATAGTTATGGCTCTCGTAGCCTAAACTTACTAAAACTTAAAATGGTATAATATCATTGGGGTGTTTAGGACTACTCATTAGTCCATGATGAATATTTATAATTGAAACCAAAACGAATATAGAAAAGAAAGGAGAGCATGGAGAGATGGATCACTCAGCTTGTGTCTGGACTACAGGATTCTGCAGCCAGGCAGAGACCAACAGACCGCGTCAGTAACCTGGTCTGGCCTGTAGGGAAAAACACCACAGCCACCTCAAAACTTCATCTTTGAAAAAACAACATTACAACCAAATTATTAATTTCTAAAACGGAGGCGTAGCCATAACTTAATTATATTAAATATTACAGGCAAATCACCAAACATGCTTGAGTAGCTAAATGACAAAACAATAACGAAGTATAAGGTATTTAAAAAAAACACGACAGGATTCCTCAATCATCGTGAATTTACTGCATGGAATCCTTGGAATGCGTTTTTACGCAGCGCTCAGCTCACGTTTCCTATAGCCGACCTTACAGTGTTATATAGTACTAAATAATAGGAAATAACCAATATGGAGAACATTTACTAATGTCAAATATTTGTACATGTATAATGAGCTCAGTCCATTAAATCCTTTTGGGAACGTGCTTTACGCACACAGGAGTAGCTGTTGATATTCATGTTTGGATTTTCCATGGAAATACAGAAGTGCAAAACTGCGCAATGAATCTTTGAGTTTATCCACAGACAGAATATCTCACGCTTCATGTCAGGAGCTCTGTCTCATCACACTGTTGTTCTAAAGGCATGTGAGTAATCATGTGTGAAATTACTTTACACGGATGTACGGGTGTAATTTGCAGGTATGTTGCAGGGAGAAAAGCGGAAAAACATTATTTAGGTACAATCCTCATTTTTTTGAATTCTGAAAAGGCCTTTAAAGCCCAAATATTTGGAAAAAGTCATGGAAGGATGAGACCATAGTATTTCCAGTGTTTCAAATATTTAAATTTAATAAGAGATTCCCGCACACTGTCTATACTTGCAGATAAAACATTTATTAGAAAATAAGCAACGTTTTGGTACTGAGACCTTCGTCAGGCAAATATTTTTTCCACAATGAGAAGCCATCTTATATAGGGAGTGGCACTCAGTTAAATGATACAGGATTACTTACAAAAAAATACAAATTATAGTATATATAAGTAATATATACATTCACATGCACAAATTACTACCCATTTAATATTCAATCCATCATCCATGTCGTAGTTCATGAAAAAAATATAATAAAGTCAAAGATGCAGCACATATAAATATATAGATGGGGACACACAAGCAAGGAGGTCTCCACATACATGTACACATACATGTACACATACTTAAATATCCAGATCTGTCAGGAGCTGCAGGAATGTCATCTCAGGTTAGTTTCTGGCAAAAGAGGAGAGGAAGGCAGCGGAATCACCTCTCCTACACACGAATCCTGTTACAGGTGTGTGAAGAACCACAGTTTCCAGAAATGTAAATTTAAAACCTCAACACCAGCCCATGGCATTTCTGGTGTTAATAGAAAAAATACACCAAAATACTGATATTAGAATGGTTAAAAAGCCTATGCAATGGATTTTACATGGCGCGGGGCCAATCGACCCTGAGACTTGCAGTATGCATGAGGTGAGACCAGCTGCTGTTCTGGCTGCAGCTGTGGAGGGAAATAGATCATAGTTTACATGTTGCCTGTGAAGCGCTACCATACTCTGTTTGGCAGGCAATAATTTAATTAGTGCCTATATCTATATTAGCCTTCCTAGTCCGCTGTATGAGTGAAGGTGGATCGGAGTGTGTGCCTCTGTCTCACCTGTGCGTAAAGGTGCAGGACGGTGTGTCACAGGCTGGATGGGCGTTTACCATCATCCCCGTACCCGAGCCTTTTAGCGATCGAAAGCCACACATATTTATTTCAGCCCGGGACAATGTTTGAAAATGTGACATCATAGAAAACAAAAGATTTCATTGGTCAAGCGTATATTTTCCAAATTCCGCAGAAGACTAAAAAGTTCCGCCCTGGTGTGCAAGCTTCCATTATAACCCAGAAAATCATTTTTTATACATTTCCGTGCGAATAATTCGCACCGAAATTCACACTTGGTGTGAAAGGGCTTTAAGTCACATTTTAATTTTTAACGAACGCTTTTCTTATTTAACCATGACCAAACCATTTCCCTAACCTTAACCAAGTTGTTTTAGTTGCCCAACCATAACCCTAAACTTAACCAAACTTGTTTTACTTGCCCACGTATTTGTGTGAGATCAGCTTGGTTTCCTTCTTAACACTTTGCGTTCCGCCAACACGCAATTTGGTGTTAACAAGTCGTGTTCGTTTCACGTATTTGTGTGAGATCAGGTTGACCCGACATTACATAAATGACACACATACTATATAACTGATTGATGCATCATGTCTGATTCAGGAGAGCACCCAGAAGCTCCAGACTCAGATCTTCCACATGTGGCGTCATTACAACTTCGCCCGCATGAGGAAAGGGAAGGACCACTACCTGCTGCTGTCCAACCTCAGCTACGTCAGCTGCTGGTCGGCGGCGCAGAGCCTCGCCATCCTGCTGTCCGGATACCTGCAGCTGCTCTTCCTCAAGAGACTCTTCCACACCGACTCCCACCGGCCGCCATGCTGAGAGCATGGCGGCCAGCTCCTTTGGGGAATTTTAGATTTTAAACTTTGGGGAATCCTGGTGTTTTTAATTCAGTATCAGCAGTCCAGCAGTCATTTTCTTCCTTCATTCATTCTTGTCCAGAGTGAGAGAATCCATCACAGGAAACATGAAGCCAAACTTTCTGTTTTCTCCTTATTTCATTGTGCTGAGTTCAAGAAAATAATTAGGGATGGAGAGTCGACTCCAAAAGAGTCGATTCTCGATTCCATTACGTCGATTCTGAGAATCGATTCTACTAATAAACAGAATTGGAGTCGACTCCAAACTCTGGAATTGTAGATACTGTTTCATTTAAATGAATTTGTAATCAATTAATTCAGATTTAGGCCTATCTATACCAATCTGTGTTCGACTGCCTTGGTCTGATCCATTTCACAACAAGTGGGGAGGGGGAAGGAGAAATTCAAGGCTCACTGCTGAATGCCAACCAGGATAAAACTTCAATTTTTGTGTTGATTTTCATTTGGAATCAGAATCGATTTAGAATCGAACCGGAGTCGGAATCAACTCCAAAAAATGAATCACCCAGCATCTATCAGGCATACGGAGACATGCAGGAGCCATGTCTGGTCATTTTTTTGTCATGTACTAATTGACCAGTCAGTACGAGTAGAGAGTAGCAGCACTGGCTGTGCTCATGATGTTCCTGTCAGATGATGCATCATTAAATGTCTACCAACTGATCAGATCGACTGTCTGTTCCTGTGTGAAATGTGAAATGTTACATCTCGTCAGCCAATAACTCCCTTCCATTCATTTAGCGTTAGAAGTGAAATGTTCATGGTGACAAGAGTCCCCGATAAACAAAGTACGAGTTTTGCCACGTTACAGGTGCGGCTGTCTCGTTTAAGGAGATGTGTCCGCAAAGTGAGCCACAGGAGCTAACCTTAGCAAACGCTAACGCTAGATTAGCTAGCTGCTCGCGGCACTAGCCCCTAGATGATAGTAGGTTTGTCCTAACGGCACCGGGTTCAGGGTTACCAGGACGAGATGCTCGTTTTGGCCGGCTGAGGTACAACCAACTCTGGCTGCACGTTTTGCTCCAATTGCTAACTGTTGTCGTTGTGGACAACAGGCTTCCTCGATTTCACAGGCCCGCAACGAACTCATCTCATCGGATTGTATTAAAAAATAAACAAGAAAACAACGTCACAAACAAGCAAATGAAACATAACTTTACACACGTTAGCAAACCGCGACATGTTCTCAAGCCCAGCTGAATGTATTTGGAATAAACTGGATAGATCCATCTTTCAGGAGCAGTTTTGATGCAAATCCTGCTTTGTACTGACACTCGTTTACGAAGCAGTCCGAGGCAAAGCGGTTAGCACAAACATACACATTTGGACTAAGTTCACTGTAGTCTGAATGTTATTGTCAAAAATACATTTCAACCACTCTTTCTTTTTATCTTCCGGTGCTGGGAGGGAATGTAGGGCTTTGTGTTCAGCCTTGAAGGCAACAACAGGACATTTAGTGTGCTTTGCTCTTGTTTTCAACATCTTCTAAGCTGTAGTAGCGAAGGAAAACGATGGCGGCCGACAGCGTAGAGAGGAGCAGAGGGGGAGTGGGAGTGGTTATCCACCTTGGAGGTCAGTGTATGCAAATCGCTCCCTTTGTGACGCCACAAGGGGAGCCAAATTAAAACAGCTGTTTTCCCAGGAGGGAGGCTACGGCAACAATAGACCTCGTAAGTCGAATGACGCCAGCCTTGCCCAAGGTTCCATGGCGATTTCCCCGTAGGGAAAATGAACGGATTTTCACATAATCGTCTCTGTCACAGTCTACGTTTAACGCAGGATTTTCAAAGTCAGTCCATTTTTAGCTACGTATATTTTACATCTTTATTTTATGTTTATGTCTCTAATGGCACTGGGTCCGTTGATTTCTGTAACTGTTTTCTAGTCCAAGTAGCAGAGATGTGACCAAGTCAACTTTGCTTGAGTCCCAAGTCAGTCTCAAGTCTTGAGGCACAAGTCTCAAGTCAAGTTCCAAGTCTAAATGTGGATTACCAAGTCCAGTCCAAGTCAAGTCCAAGTCATTAATGTCAAGTCTCAAGTCTAAATGTAGAACAGCAAGTCAAGTCCAAACAAATCAAGAGTCCAGTATCAATTTAATATCTTAAAGAAAACTAAATATCTAGGACTTTTCAATGCAATATGGTTTTAATAGGATAAAAACTTGGTAAGAGCATCATGAGTTTGATTTCTATAATCAGTTTCAACTTCAATAAATTCAATCATTCCATACAAATTCAGAAAACAGAATTTAAATTCAGCCGGATCTACTAACATGTCATAATTCCAGGTGCAGCACAAAAGCAATTGTGGGTGAAATTTGTACCGCCAGTGCATGGTATTTACTGAAGTAGCACACGCAAATGAGCGGAGGTGCAGATAATTAATTATAATTGTGACTGCGCAAATATAAGGGCCAAACAATGCGCACAATAGCCTATTTGTGGCAATGTAATGATGAAAAGAAGCGCAAATTTCTCTCCAGTGGAGCTGGAAGTGTCGGTGGCAGAGAAAACCACAAAGAGCTGCAAAGAAGAGATGTTTTACTCGCGTGTAAAAAGTCACTCTGGAATGATATAACAAATAAAGTGAATGCAGTTGGGTAGCAACAAGCGCGATTTAGTGGAGGTAAAAGCACTGGTATGATATGAGGAGGTGAGCCAAAATGCTTACCATAAATAAGCCAAAGAGGAGCCTTAACTCCCTTGGAGGAGCAGCAGGAGCCCAATCTGACGACGATTAGACTCTGGGGGCGACGGCCAATATTTCGGGGTTTCCGGTGGAGCTCAAGGTCAGTCTGATACAAGACAGGTGCGGAGCTTCTCGAAAGCAACTCCTTACTAAGATATGTTAAAGAACACAGGAAACCAACTGTCACACACACACACCCATGACCTGTGAAGACATGATACAGGCGCAGGAGAAATCACTCAACGTATAACCAAGTTTGTGCAGGATTGTGTGTGTGTCTTATCATCCCTGAAAGTTTAGGTCCACCCAAGGATGGGGTCAGACGAGGAAGAGGAGACGGCCCGAACCAATGAGAAGAGGACAACACCCAACTTGCACATTTCTTTGTTTGTAATAGCATAAATACACTGGATCAGGAGAAGTTAGGTTGTCAGACTGTGGACTGGCTCTGATGCTGTTATTGGTCAGGGCGAGGCACATTTGATCCAGAATTCTGTAACTGCTTTTTGCTTGCTGAAAGAATCACTAAAGTTTTGAACTAAGATTCTCAGTGTGGACATTTGACTTCTTTTGGTCCTTTGAGTATTCTGAACACTCTGCTCACCCTCTGCGGGTGAGAAGTTTTCTGTTTCAGCTTAAAACTCCTTCAGCCCCCAGAGTCTAATCGTCGTCACACCGATAGACGATGGGTTCTGAGATTGGCAGGAGCCTGACTGAGACACAGGTGCCACAGGTGTGGGAGGGATGGAGACCTGGTGAAGGTATGAAGCCAGACACACACCTCTCCACGGAGAGGTTATTACGCACACATGTTTTAGCTGCATTGTTTACATCAAGGCAATGTCACTCAGATATTGGCTCATAATAAGTGTCAGCAAATCCAGAGAAGAGTGTGCGAGCGTGCGTTTTCCTTTTTGTATGTTTAGGTAATCTGCATATTGAGTGCGCATTCTGCTACTCTGCCAATGATGCGTAAATGGTGTATTTTTAAATCAGCATACCCGTTTAAACCTGATTGGAATTATAATAGGGATGCGATCTAATGTCTACATGTTATGATGTGTAGATGACTGTCACCTTGATCTTAGAGCCGGTTCCAGAGCCAGTCTCGTTGGAGAAATTCTGTGCGCAAAAAAATCAGCAGGTGTTAACGGCCTCCGCCTCTTGATAAATCACGTTCTCTGCCAATTTCCATAAAACCTTCCCTTAATTTTGCGCTTCATCATTGGAACACCCACAAATGCATATGTAATTACATCAAACCGCAAAAAAGATCAGATCGACCCATGATTTCAGGTGCAAAATGCGTTGTGCAGAGAACGAGGTTTTAGCACCCACAATGCGATTTGCACTGGCGCAAACGTTTAGCAGATCCAGGCCAAGATCTTTTGTCGAGACTTTAGAAATCTTTTCTTTTCAAGTCATCAAAGCAGAAGTCAAAGTCAAGTCCCAAGTCAGCAGAACCCAAGTCAAGTCTCAAGTCTTCTCATCATGCATCAAGTCAAGTCTCAAGCAATTAAAACTGTGACTCGAGTCTGACTCAAGTCCAAGTCATGTGACTTGAGTCCCCACCTCTGCCAAGTAGTATTTTTGCTAGCAACAAGCTAAACGCTTTTTTAATCATTTTTTCATCATTTCATCACAACCACAACGGCTAAACTTTCTATTATTTGTCCTTGATGACTAATGACTTTGGAAAGGACAAGTCTGGATTTGAACCCACAACCTTCCACATGAAAGGCTGATGCTTCACCTACTGAGCCAAACACCTGTTATAGGTTTAGTGAGGAGAAACTAACTAAAGGGAGAAGTAGTGTGATACTGCAGCCTATGATTGACAGACTGACAGTGCTAATCACTTTATAGAACATTGTAGTGCTCTCCATTAACGAATAAAACAATAGAGTAGAGTAAGTCACATGGGCCAGAAAACTGCTGCTGCACTGCTCTCTGTGGGTTGAGAGGTCTGGCCTCGCCCCAATCAGTGATGCCAATCAGGTATTTTGCCACTGACAGATGATGTCAAACACCTGCTTTGAGTTTTCTGCACTGTGTGATTTAGGGTTGATTTACTTTTCATGAAACTTCAAAAAGGTCACAGTTCATCAGGGGCTTGAACTCACGACCTTGTGGTCCAAAGACCTGAGAGCTTTACCACTCTGCCCACTTCCACTTGGCTGTGTGTCACAGTGGGGAAACCAAACAAAGGGACAAGTCATTGGTTATCATAGCCTAAATGTCACGTGTTTCCGATGCTAATTAATGCCCTGGGGACACAATGTAACTTTATTGAATTTTTAATCATTCAAATATATTTTTATTAGTTAACATTTAGTTCTACAATGCGGTCTGACTAGAGCAGGTGGTATTTTTTCTGCCCCTCGCTTCACGCTGAACCTGCCGGTCAGTTTGCCCCCTCGCCCCTTCGTCCCTGTGGCAGCGCGAGGTGAACTGAACCGTGAAGCACCGACAGGATTTCGTAGCGGGGACTCGAACCGGCGACCTCCAGCTTACTGTCCTCCAGTGTAAACTCACAGGAAGAAGGACTCACGTGTCTTCCTTCTGTCCAGCAGAGACGGTTTGTCCTCTGCAGCGTCAGCAGGGGGCGCGAGCGGACAGGACGGACCAACAGAGAATCTTCTTTTATTTACCGAAGCATTATTTTGGCAAAATCCACAAATCCAAATGTAATAATTCTAAACCCTCATTTATTGCTTTTGAAAATGAAGCCAAGCAATACAGAAAAACAATTTCCTCCAAAAATAAGAAGGCCATTAAGGAATTTGTGCAAATCATTCAATCATTGAGTTTTTCTAAATGTGAATTTATATTGTGTCCCCTCGCTCCGTGTTTAGTTTATATTTGATTGATTGTTGTTATTTGAATGTCTTTAATATCTTTTGTAGTTGCCGTTAAAATCATGAAAACATTGGAACATGACCGGGGTTCAGACTCCCTGCTTGTCTCGTTTTGGACAGCAAGCAGGCCGATACATATTTAACCACATGACTTCCACATCAGGAGGAGCAAACTGGTGAGTCAAAGTGAAAGAATGAAGTAGTTCAGACTACATTTTGAGACACAGAGCAGAGCAGGAGGAGGAAAACAGAAGGCTGAGGCAGGGTGAGTGTTATTACAACATTATTATTATTTTACTGTAAAAGTCTCTGAGTCAGTTGTCTACTGAACGTGTCTACTGCATTCTCCTGGAAAAAAACTCAGCCCGGTTTTTTGACACACTGGGAGGTCCGGCCGTCTTTCAGTCATGTAGATGCACTGTCATCAGTTCACTGACTTTATGCAGGCGGCTCGGGATTTACTAATTTGTTCGAAAGAAAAGCAGCAGAATATAAAACTGTTGTTTTGCCAGAGAATTAAATTTAAGGATAAAGTCCATCGAGCTCCCCCTGCTGGTGTAAAAGTGAACATCTTCACCCGGATAAAATAATTAGAAAGGTATCTGGGCACTTCTCCCCGAACAGTCTGTACAGTTTGCAGTTTAATCTGGTCCAAACCTGACCAGCTTGTTCTGTGATGTCTGCAACTTGTTTCTGATGGACTTTAGTGTGTCAGACCAAGAACAGCAGCATCATCAAAATGACACTGAGTTAAAGCTCCTGACAGCGTGTTTAATGCCTGAAAGTCGAAAAAAAAACTTAGCTGGTTACATTTTTTAAGTATCTTTAAAGCCATGTGTTCTCCAGATAAATGATTATCCAGTATACATCCTATAGGTGATTAACTGTGGATTTCTCTGCTATGGTGACATCACCAACCATGACTCTAAAACCTGTAGACTTCTTTAATTTATATCTGCAACCAAATAGAATATCCTCTGTTTTACCAACAGGAAGAGATAGCTTGTTTTCACTTAGACAATTTCATACCTTTGTAAGATTTAAGCTCAGTGTTTTTTATTTTTTTATTTTTATTTTTTGACATTTTTTATCTTTTTGTGGACATAAGTAAATGATTGTGGTATATAATGTTTCAAAAGCGGTATTACATTTAAAACATGTATTTACTGTTTTACCAACTAAAACACAGTTTTGTTGTTTGTGTCAGTTATTCTCAAATCTGCACTATTGTTTGTAGAAATGCATCTGAACAACAATCAAGAAAAACTAATACTTCTATGGAGAGAACAGTAAAGGAAATGGAGAGGGGAGCAAACTGTTGAGTGAAAGTGAAAGTATGAAGCAGTCAGTTCAGACTCCATTTTGACACAGAGCAGAGCAGGAGGAGGAAAACAGAAGGCGGAGGCAGGGTGAGTGTTATTACAACATTATTATTATTTTACTGTAAAAGTCTCTGAGTTTGTCTCCCTGTGGACTGTAGAGGGAATAAGAGTCAGAATGAACTGAACAGTTTATCACTGATTCATCTGTGGAAACAAAGTCCTGATTGGCTGTTTAATACACACTGTTTTTAATTAGACATGTTTAAAGAAAACAAATAAGGTGACTCTAACTTACCAGGAGTAGTGCTGGCTGGGTTCCTTATACAGTGTGTGTGTGTGTGTGTGTGTGTGTGTGTGTGTGTGTGTGTGTGTGTCTCTCCAGTGTTTCTGTTTCACCTCTCAGACTGACTGAAGTCCAGAAGATGAGTGTTTGTGTGGAGGAAGAGGAGGGCAGAGCAGAGTCTCCAGCACCCAGCTGTCTGTCTATGAAGACTGACTGGTCCAAAGAGGGACCTCCACACTTCAGTAATGAACCTGAACCTTCAGACACAAAGTAAGAGGACTGTTATACTGGAAGTCTACCTGATGGAATATGATTAAATGTATGTATAATTAAATGTATTCATGAACCAAAGCTCGTAGTGAGGATATCAAGGAAAGACACTGGTAAGAGAAAAATAACTGCTCTGCATTATGTTAGCCAGAAACAAACTATGATTTTATTAATGTAGAGTAGAATAAGATAAGATAAGATGAAATTTAAATGATCTCTGTGGGAAAATTGGGATGTTGCAGCAGCAAATAATATCAGGATACAGCAAAAAAAAGAAAGAAATATAACTAAGAATAGAAGAAATGGGGGGATTAAACATAATGCAACTGACAATCACAAGCAGTATTATCAAACACTGGAGGTGCTGCTTGTCTCGGACCGGATACTGTGCCTGTGGTGTTTGGTGAGGCTCGCGGCTGCAGTTTTCAGCTTGGTTGGTGGCTGCTTGTTTTGCACAGAGGCGGTTCTAGAGTCTGATGGGGCCCCAGGCTGAAAGTCCCATCGGGCTTCTGACCGACGTTCGTTCATTATGGTCTCCAGAACACCCATCTCAATTCCTGGAATGAATCTTTTAAATATTCCTTACTTTTTATTTCATTTTGAATATTCTCCCAGTTAGTTACTGAAAAATGACCTTATTTATTTATATTATCCTATCAGCTCTTTTTCAAATTAATATTCCATTTGATTAAGATTTAATTAGTTTCAAGGGCTGGTTTCACAAACCTAGCTTAAACTATTTATTTACATTATTTGTATTAGATTTTAACTGCAGATTAGGATATGAACAGAAGCAGCTGTTCTCCTTATCAAAAACTCCAGATGGAGGAACCAGATGGACAGAAAAAGTGAAAATGTGCAACATCACATGCATTGTTGTCTGTCATTACTAGAACTAATGATATGAATAAAACATTTCTGTTTCCAGAGGTCAGTACCAAAGGTATGAGGGGTGGAAGTAACAAAAATAATAAATTACACACTGAATCATTTAAAAAGCTATCAAATTAAATGGTGGGTTGAATCAAATAAAATGCAATTAAATATTGAAGTGTTAAAACACTACCAAATTAAATGATTGCACAGTGATGAAATTAAATTATTTACAAATCAATTTGTCTTTGCATTTGATCGCCTTGACATTTATTTATTCACAAGCCATTTCAACAATTCAATTTAATGCGTTTCCAATCGCCACCGCTTCTTTTAATACATTGCTGCTTTCACCACCACATTTAATTTGATGCTGCTTTTAACGACACTTTCATTCAATAGCACTTCCATCATGTGTCAATCAAATTGTCTCGTCCCGCCCACCAGTGTAGCGTACACACTATGATCTATGCACTCAACGATCGACTGCACTTAACAGGTTTAGGTTTGTGTCATCTAGTTAGCAACAAAGATGCTACATGCCTTACTGATACTTTCCATTAATCCCATACTATCTGCTAGCAACAAAATATAGTTAAATCCTTTTTTAGTTGTTTTAGTTATAAACTTTTCTAATCAGTCATAATGAATTCTCTTCCTCTCCACAGAGAGAGGAAGAGGAGTCATGGTGTTGTGAAGGAGCAGCTGTCCTGCTGTGCATTGTGTCAGGAGGTCCTGAGGGATCCAGTCTCTACCAGCTGTGGACACTGGTTCTGCAGACAGTGCATCACCTCATACTGGGACCAGTCTGGTTCATTAGGAGACTCTTCCTGTCCCCAGTGTGGAGAAAGATCCAGAACAAGACCTGGACTGCAGACACCCAGTCAAACCAGCATCACACAAAGTAAGACTGGGGGTCTGTCTGCTGTTGTCACCATTTCTAAAACCAGGAAACAATAGCATATTTGTTAAACACTTGCTTATACATCTGCTTCTTCTTTTCCAGCGGACGGCGGTCTGCAGGAGGTTTTAGACGAGCATAAGATCAGTCTGAGGACGAGATGTGAATTTGTGACAGAAGGAACTGCTGAAGCAGGAACTGGAACCCCCCTCAACAGGATCTACACTGAGCTCCACATCACAGAGGGACAGAGTGAAGAGGTTAATACCCAACATGAGGTGTGGCAGCTGGACACAGCATCCAAGATGGAGACCCTCCATGACACTCCAATCAAGTGCCACGACATCTTTAAACCCTTACCTGGCCAAGAGACACACATCAGAGTAGTTCTGACGAACGGCGTTGCTGGCATTGGAAAAACCTTCTCAGTGCAGAAGTTCACTCTGGACTGGGCAGAGGGCTTGGAAAATCAAGATGTCAGTCTTGTGATTCTGCTTTCGTTCCGGGAGCTGAACTTGATCAAAGATGAGCAGTACAGTCTTCTCATGCTGCTCCACGTTTTCCATCCAACATTACAGACGGTCACAGCAGAGAAGCTCTCTGTCTGTAAAGTTGTGTTCATCTTTGACGGCCTGGATGAAAGCAGACTTTTATTGGATTTCCAGAACAATGAGGTTGTGTCTGATGTCACACAGACATCATCAGTAGACGTGCTGTTGACAAACCTCATCGAGGGGAATCTGCTTCCCTCGGCTCTCCTCTGGATAACTTCCCGGCCTGCAGCAGCCAATCAGATCCCTCCTACATGTGTTGACAGGGTAACAGAAGTGCGAGGGTTCACTGACCCCCAGAAGGAGGAGTACTTCAGGAGGAGATCCAGTGATGAGGAGCAGGCCAGCAGAATCATCTCACACATCAAGGCATCCAGGAGCCTCCACATCATGTGCCACATCCCGGTCTTCTGTTGGATCACTGCTACAGTTCTGGAGCACATGTTGACTACAGACCAGAGAGGAGAGCTGCCCAAGACCCTGACTGAGATGTACTCACACTTCCTGCTGGTTCAGACAGAGAGGAAGAAGCAGAAGTATGATGAGAGACATGAGATGAGTCAACAGGAGCTGATGGAGACTGATAGGGAAGTTCTTCTGAAGCTGGGGAGGCTGACGTTTGAACATCTGGAGAAAGGCAACCTCATGTTCTACCAAGAAGACCTGGAGGAGTGTGGTCTTGATGTCAGAGAGGCCTTGGTGTTCTCAGGAGTGTGCACAGAGATCTTCAAAAGAGAGTGTGTCCTCTTCCAGAAAACGGTCTACTGCTTTGTTCATCTGAGCATTCAGGAGTTTCTCGCTGCAGTCTACATGTTCCACTGCTACACAAACAGGGATAAGAAGGTACTGGAGACATTCCTGGGAAAAGACTGGGGTGGATATGATGACAGTGACCCATCCCTGGATGTCTTCCTGAGGAAAGTCATGGAAAAAGCCCTCAAGAGTAAAAATGGCCACCTGGACCTCTTTGTCCGCTTCCTTCATGGCCTCTCACTGGAGTCCAACCAGAGTCTCTTAGGAGGCCTGCTGGGTCAGACAGAGAGCAGACCAGAAAGCATCCAGACAGCCATCAGCAACTTGAAGAAGATGAACACCTCCGATACCCCTCCTGACAGAAGCATCAACATCTTCCACTGTTTGATGGAGATGAACGACCAGTCAGTACATCAGGAGATCCAACAGTTCCTGAAGTCAGAGAACAGATCAAAGAAGAGACTCTCTGTGATCCACTGCTCAGCTCTGGCCTACATGCTGCAGATGTCAGAGGAGGTTCTGGATGTGTTGGACCTGAAGGAGTACAAGACATCAGAGGAGGGACGAAGGAGACTGATCCCAGCTGTGAGGAACTGCAGGAAGGCTCGGTTAGTCCTGATGTCCTGTTTCACGTATGTGGCTTAAACAATCCAGGATAATTGCATGCATCCCTAATATTTGGACTCTTGTGCTTTCTGATAATGTCACCATACTGGAATATTAAAAGGTATATTATTTGTAATGACTTCCAAGGGCATCCGGCAGTGGCAAGAAAGGCACCTGGCAACAGGTGAAAATAAAATATAAAAATATATTGCAAACAGATAGCCTATTTATTTACTGTAATTCTCCACTTTCAACCAGGTAATGTCCAAGTAAGTGGACATTTTTCTTTGCATCAGAATTGTCTCTATTACTCTGAATATTGCCTGAAGGTTATGAGACACTGTACATTTATGCTGTGGATGTAAAAAGCAAAGAAGCGAAGCCCAATACACAGCGTCTGTATGAACTCCACCACTGTTAAGGCTGTTAAGACTGTTAAGGCTGAGATGGGATTGTGGAGTTTGTGATGTGCCGTCCTATAAATTGCTGCAGGTAAATAATTCCCTCATGACTAAATTGATAGCGCTCATAGAGATAATTATCAGTGTGCTAAAGGTCCATCTGTAAAGCTGATAGCTCCAAGAACCTCTCTTATAAACGGGGCATTCAATTCTGCTGTTGGGTGTGTGCAGTTTCACCAGGTGGCTTATATATGTTCATACTATCCAGCTAACTTAAGCTTAAACCTGAGTTTTTGCAGGTTTGGGCTTAAGGCTCTGTGCAGGGTAACACATCTGGCTAAACTGTGAACTCGCTTTGTGAAACGGAAAATCCTGGGTTTATGCCAAATTGTTAACTCAGTTAGCCACGTACGTGAACCAGGGCCCTGATCACACTCATTCTACTACTCACACTTTTACTACTCACACTGCACACTCTATTCCTACTACTCTCCTACTCAACACTCACTCTATCAGATTGTAATGTCTTTTCAGAGTTTTATTTCTAGGTATCTTCCAATTAAGGGGTGAAGGGAGCTTAATACAGCTCAGGGGCTTCAGGCTGTGGTTAAAATGTTTAAAATTAAATGTGGCTAAAAAGACTGTTGTTGTTATCATTATTATTATTAATATCATTCATATTATTATTATCATCGTAGGTATATTGATTCAGCATAAATAAGTTATTGGTATGCTTGTTCTCAGCTCTGTTTTGATAATAACTGATTTTACATTAAATCTGTAATCACAGACTCTCTGGCTGTGAACTCTTAGAGACTCACTGTGAAGTCCTGGCCTCAGCTCTGAAGTCCGACCCCTCCCATCTGAGAGAGCTGGACGTGAGTCACAACAACCTGCAGGATTCAGGAGTGAAGCTGCTGTCTGCTGGACTGGAGAGTCCACACTGCAGACTGGAGACTCTGAGGTCAGACAGCATTTTTTCAGTTCTGTGTTCATATGGATGTTATATGAATATCGTGGTGACATTTAATTTAAAGAATGCAGGAGCTGGAGATGTGAAACTTCAGGCGAGGTGCAGACTGTCTGAAGAAGGTGTCAGATGAAAAGATGGAGAAATTGTACTCTCTATTACAAAGTGTCTGTTAAAAACTTAGGCTGTTCTTTCTCAGTCAAATTAGAGTCACATTAACACAAATTAACAATACAATACATTTTTCAGCTCAGTGATGATATGTAAAACCTTAACAGATCTGATTGGATTTTGACACATTGAATGGCTTCAAGCAGGTTTCCAGTCGAGGCAGAATGTATTTTTAGCAACATGCTTTAATGTCCATTTCCTCCAATTCAGAGATTGATCTCAGAAATATTTTTTTCACACGTGGCCCTAATCCTCTTCTGTACTATTCAGATTGTGGTCCTACAGCTTGTCAGAGAGCAGCTGGGCTTCTCTGGTCTCAGCTCTGAAGTCCAACTCCTCCCACCTGAGAGAGCTGGAGCTGAGTAACAACTATCTGCAGGATTCAGGAGTGAAGCTGCTGTCTGATCTTCTGGAGAGTCCACACTGCAGACTGGAGACTCTGAGGTCAGACAACATATATAATTATGAACTAACATTAATTTTATATGAATATTGTGGTGGAACTTAATTTGATGAAGTCTGTATCTGAAATCAGGGTTAGGTCTCAAATTGTCTTCATATTGTTTTCACACAATCCTTGTGTACTCAAATGAATAATGATGAACTTTGGTGATGATATTCTCCATAGTTTTAAAGATACAGGGGTCCAAATCGGCTCCAAAATGGCCTCCATCTGGGAAAACTTTGATGTGAGTGAGTTGGAGGCAGTAAAGGAATTAAAGATCTGATTTTTATTGTGATAATTACACAGAACGTACAGAGCGAGCCGAGCTGTTTGCTCAGCTTGTTTCTCTGATAACTTAAGATCCAGACGTCCGATGACTAAAATCCTTCATCCGGTTAAAAGATATAGTTAAAAACGACCAAGATCTAAAAAGTGACGGTGGCGTGACTTGAAACAGTAAGAAAGTAGTCGGCTGGAAATGTTTTAATGTCCGGCCATCCGGCCGACAGCCGGCGCTTATGGAAAACTCTGAAAGGGGATATGACGCCATTGACAGGCGACCAAATGAAACGCACCGTTAACTTGAATAAAATTGGATTATGAAACCAGATTGTTGCAAGAATTCAGGAATATTTTATAGCTGCATGTTTTATTCTGTATTCAGATTGAGTGACTGCAGCTTGTCAGAGAGCAGCTGTGCTTCTCTGGCCTCAGCTCTGAAGTCCGACTCCTCCCATCTGAGAGAGCTGTACCTGAGTAACAACAAGCTGCAGGATTCAGGAGTGAAGCTGCTGTCTGCTGGACTGGAGAGTCCACACTGTAGACTGAAGACTCTGAGGTCAGACAGCATATTTTACATAATTTTCAGTTCTGTGTTGATGTAAATGTTAAATCAATAATATGAATATTGTGGTGACATTTAATTTGAAGACATCTGTCTGGTGACATTATGCTGATCCACACTGACTATGATGAAGCCCATTGACTATGGCATAGTGCATGTTGAGCTTTAAAACCTTTAAAACCTTTAAAACCTTAATATTATGAAGAAAAACCTCCACTCACTAATTCACTCTTCAGTCTCTACTTGTTTATTCAAGCAGCAGCATGTTGTCATTAATATTAGTGAGTGCTGGTTTTTCTTTGTTATGTTTTTTTGAACCTGGCAGCCTGTTGGGTTCAGGTGTTTTGAGTTGAGCGCACCATTTTCAGAAATTTTATATTTAAAACCTTGATTGCGTTATAAGACATTGGATGGTTTCAAGCAGATTTTCTATCCAGGAATATTTTATTGTATAGCTACATGTTTTATTCTTTATTCAGATTGAGGTTCTGCAGGTTGTCAGAGAGCAGCTGTGCTTCTCTGGCCTCAGCTCTGAAGTCCAACTCCTCCCATCTGAGAGAGCTGGACCTGAGTGGCAACGAGCTGCAGGATTCAGGAGTGAAGCTGCTGTCTGCTGGACTGGAGAGTCCACACTGTAGACTGGAGACTCTGAGGTCAGACAGAATTTTTTCAGTTCTGTATTGATGTGAATATTATATGAATGTTAAATTAGTATTGTGGTGACATTTAATTTGAAGACATCTGTATAAGTCTGAAATTATGCCGATCCACACTGTAATACTATAATAATGGTAAAGCAAGCCCAATCATTAGTGGTAAAGCTTGTTGACTAGGGGATAACAATGTTGAGCTACTTATGTAAAACCTCAAAAGCTCTGATTGGGTTATGAGAGATTAGATGGTTTCAGCAGGTTTTCTATCCAGGAATATTTTATTTTATAGCTACATGTTTTATTCTTTATTCAGATTGAGGGGCTGCAGCTTGTCAGAGAGCAGCTGTGCTTCTCTGGTCTCAGCTCTGAAGTCCAACTCCTCCCATCTGAGAGAGCTGGACCTGAGGAACAACAAGCTGCAGGATTCAGGAGTGAAGCTGCTGTCTGCTGGACTGGAGAGTCCACACTGTAGACTGAAGAGTCTGAGGTCAGATTGTAGCATTTCATAATTTTTCAGTTCTGTGATATAAATGTTACATGAACAATATGAATATTGTGGTGACATTTAATTTGAAGACATGTGTCTGCTGACATTATGCTGATCCACACTGACTAGCTTAATGGTGAAGCCCATTGACTTTGGCATAGTGCATGTTGAGCTTTAAAACCTTTAAAACCTTAATATTATGAAGAAAAACCTCCACTCACTAATTCACTCTTCAGTCTCTACTTGTTTATTCAAGCAGCAACATGTTGTCATTAATATTAGTGAGTGCTGGTTTTTCTTTATGTTTTTTTGAACCTGGCAGCCTGTTGGGTTCAGGTGTTTTGAGTTGAGCGCACCATTTTCACAAATTTTATATTTAAAACCTTGATTGGGTTATGAGACATTGGATGGTTTCAAGCAGGTTTTCTATCCAAGAATATTTTATTTTATAGCTACATGTTTTATTCTTTATTCAGATTGAGTGACTGCAGCTTGTCAGAGAGCAGCTGTGCTTCTCTGGCCTCAGCTCTGAAGTCCAACCCCTCCCATCTGAGAGAGCTGTACCTGAGTTTCAACGAGCTCCAGGATTCAGGAGTGAAGCTGCTGTCTGCTGGACTGGAGAGTCCACACTGCAGACTGGAGACTCTGGGGTCAGACAGCATATTTTACATAATTTTCAGTTCTGTGTTGATGTAAATGTTAAATCAATAATATGAATATTGTGGTGACATTTAATTTGAAGACATCTATCTGGTGACATTATGCTGATCAACACTGACTAGCTTAATGGTGAAGCCGATTGATAAGATAAGATAAGATAGCACTTTATTGATCTCCTTGGGGAAATTCAGGACTTTGGCATAGTGCATGTTGAGCTTTAAAACCTTAATATTATGAAGAAAAACCTCCACTCACTAATTCACTCTTCAGTCTCTACTTGTTTATTCAAGCAGCAGCATGTTGTCATTAATATTAGTGAGTGCTGGTTTTTCTTTGTTATGTTTTTTTGAACCTGGCAGCCTGTTGGGTTCAGGTGTTTTGAGTTGAGCGCACCATTTTCACAAATTTTATATTTAAAACCTTGATTGGGTTATGAGACATTGGATGGTTTCAAGCAGATTTTCTATCCAGGAATATTTTATTTTATAGCTACATGTTTTATTCTTTATTCAGATTGTGTTACTGCAGCTTGTCAGAGAGCAGCTGTGCTTCTCTGGCCTCAGCTCTGAAGTCCAACTCCTCCCATCTGAGAGAGCTGGACCTGGGTTACAACAAGCTGCAGGATTCAGGAGTGAAGCTGCTGTCTGATCTTCTGGAGAGTCCACACTGTAGACTGGAGACTCTGAGGTCAGTAGAGGGTTGGAGTCAGTCCATGTTGACAAGGTCCATTGGTCGGTCTGTTAGTGGCAGCATTGTGCTAAACACAGTTAGTTAGAAGTCTATCTGACCCTAGACAGAGACACACAGTGGCAGAATATCTGACCATGTGACCAACAGCAAAGAAATCCCTAACGAGGTGCAGGCTCTGTGCTCACAAGCTGGCTGTAGAAACAGGTTAACACAGGCAGACCTGGCAACCCAGGGAGAGCAAGTGGTGCCTCTTCTGCTGTCAGGGAGAGACAGAGACAGAAAGTCACTTCCTGTTACACTGTGACAGATACAAAGACATGAGACAGACTTATTCTGAGAGGAGATGATTCATTTCTTGTTACATGCTTTGGCAATATTGTTTGTTTGTGAACTGTCATGCCAATAAAGCACCTTGAATTGAATAGAATAGTATCAAACCAAAGATCCAGCATTTCCTGGTTAATCCCCAACCTTATCAATGGCTGCTCTTCTCAGTGAAGGTGTCGGCCAATCAGATCAGCCAGAAGCATGTGTTGAGTCGACCTGCAGATGACTGTTGTTGTTGTGTTCGTCCCTACAGGCTGAAATAAACCTGGATTACAGCCGACAGCCTGACAACATGTGAGCATTGACAAAGCATGAACACACTATCTCTTGCTCTCTCACTCTTTTATACACACACACACACACACACTCAGACAAACACACACACACAAACACACACAGCTTAATCTATGTTCTTATCTGTCTAAGTCTTCCTTCTATTCTTTCTACTGGATGTTCTGCATCACTGATTGAGAGGTGATGAAGTGAGTCTTAGTAAATGTTGATTTCTGATGTCAGTGGTGTGTCTTCTTCTCCCATCAGATGCCTGTCATCTCACTCTGGATCCAAACACAGCAAACAGAAACCTCGATCAGAAACCTCGACCACAAAATAAAACACTGGAGAGTGGAGGATGTGGAGCTTTAAAAGTAGTTGATTTGACAGGAAAACCGCAGACCTGGCAACCCAGCCCACAGTCTCTCTGGATAGACAGAGCCTTCCCACAGCATTAACTCACATCTCTACTGTGTATCGGTCCTATAGCGCACTCTAGTGGCCGACACACAACATTACACTTACAGTATTAATAGATTGGCAATCCGCCCAACTGCACAACTGAAAAAATACTGTGCAGTGAAATTCGTTTTATGTTTTACTTTCCTTTGTATGATGATGTGAGACACAGTTTGTTGTATGAAGTCTGTGACCTTGATTTGTTTTCTTTGGAGGACGGACCGAGACTTGAACTGATCCAAAATCAGTGTTTAGCACTGCTCAGTGTGTGTATAAATCTTGGAGAGAAGACAGAGTTTTTTGTTCACAAAAGATGGCTAAGTAAAGATAAATTTATGTTTTGCTTTGTTCTGGTTTGAGAGAAGCATAAGAACTCCAGTTAAGACTAGTTAACCTTCTGTAGATATGATTTCTACATTGAATATGCATTCATTTGTACATTCCATACGTTTGCATGTAGCCTATTTTGCTTTTTCTGTTTGATCTTTCATTGTATCTGATTAATATTGTGTTTTATAGCCCATGTGGGCTGGGCTCCCTGTGGTGCATTACACATAAATAAACACTAATCAATTAAAAATCACTATATACTATTTATCACTCACTGACAATATAACAGTCAATTACCTGCAATGAACAACTAACATAGATGGATACACAGGTCTCTCTGGATAAATAGAGCCTTCCAAAAAAAAAAAAAAGAAAGTACAGCATGAGCATATTTGTTACAGATATTATTAAAGGGATATTCAATCAAAATGCTTTTGACAATTTGAAATAGTGGTTGCGTCACACTGTGGCAAAAAGTCTGGGCAACGCAGCACTATAACCATCAATTAAAGAAAGATGTATTTTTTTTTCTTCATTAGGGGGATGTTCACTAATGAAGATAAGTGAAGTGTCTGCAGGTTGTAGAAATATCTCATGTTGTTTGGTTCTGAGACCACAGCTAAACCTTGTTGTCTTACATTTTGTCCAGTTGTATTCAGCAACTGCAGTTAGTACTTTATAGACTTGATGTTCTAGGTGACATTATGTACAAGTTCTTCAGATGTTATAAAGATTTGCCTGTTGGTCCATCCATCCCTGCCTCTGTCAAAAATAAATAAGTAAATAAAATGAGTTTGCTTCACACAGCACATGATGTGTCCCTTTGTTGTGAAAATCAGATTTTCTACCTGACAGCTGCAGGCTTGGTGGGAACAGGCTTTCCAAACAGTGCAGCTTACAAAATTACACTGTTGTTATTCAAACCAAATTGAAATTCATTTCAGATTCCAGAAGCGCTAAATAAAGATGAGAGGAAGAGGAACAGTGGCTCAACTGACCCCGAAGTCAGCCAATCATGTTTGTGCCTTTTACTTTCAACTTTAAACTTTCCAGCCAATCAAAACGGGCAGAAATAGAAACTGTAATGACAAGATTAAGAATTGGGTATAGCAAATAAGCCTATACATTTAAACAATGGAATAATTACTATAACCTGCCATTTTACAGCCTGTTTTAGGCTATCAACAGTAATAATGAAACTCTCCCTCTGCACTTCACTGATGTGTGTGCCGGGTTTTTATCTTGTTGGACCACATGGTATTTTAGAACAGTCATCACTGGTAAGTTTCTGAACTGATATTGTGTCTGCAGTTGAATAACAGATGAAACTGCAGCCAGCAGAGCCAGAGGGAAGGAGAAGCTGCTGCTAACTTCTGATCCAGCTGAGAGAAGCTGGACGATGTTGGGTTAGTTTGATCTGTCTGCTGTGAGTTCTTTACCGGAGCATTAAGGGAGGGAAATCAAACATACATCTCTTCATGTCGGTGTTTTAATTAACTAAACGACTGGAGACACCTAGTGGACAATCTGAGTGGCAGCAGTTTGAAATGGCGAACAGCCTCTTTTGACAGTAATTACAAAAAAATCCTCAAACACAAAAATGTATAAAATGAGTTTCCTTAAATATCCATCTCGGTAAAATATTTCCTACATTAAAACTATCGATAAGGAACATCTGAAGTCAAATCCAGACAAGGACTGACTGCAACACCAGTGGCAAAGTCAGAGTCACATCAGCGTCATTTCAATTCACTAATACCTCTACGAATCAGTAATTCTATTTCATTCATTTACATTAATTCACCCCGTAATTCATGGGACAATCACCTTAAAATTAATTAAGGGAGTTATTAATATGAATCAAGTTGGTAATGTGGCATGGAAAAAATGATTAACTTTTGTTGAAAATCCCACATGTGGAACTGACATATATTGACAACTGCAGAGTGTTAGTGGAGGTGTGAGCTCTACTGAGTGCCATCTAGTTTCTAAAAGTCATTTCAGTGCTGACTGAGAACAGTGACCCCTGCTGCCTAAAGGCAATATTTCATCAGAATATACATTAAAACAGAGCTTGTAACTGAGATGGTTATTTCATCAGAATATACATTACAGTTTTTCACAATTGCTTACACACATTTTCTGAAACTAGGGCTCATTTTCTCAAAACTCTTAACACAAAACACAAAATCACTAACACAAAATGCAAAACTCCACAAATCACTGGCAAAATGAAACACTTCATTCAAACTGGTATGTCAGCTAGTGTGTGTGAGGAGGGAAAGTCCGAGGACATCTGGTGGCTGGTAGGAGGATGGCAGGACTGGGGAGTGAAAGGAGTGGTTGACCACGAAACAGGAGCAGATCATGACACAGGCCACGCTCTCTCTCAAATTTAAAAATGAATAACTTCAAAACGACAGTAGATATCAACAACTTTTAATGAGATTAGTCTGTAGATCGGTCAAACGGTGTAGGAGGATATGTTAAAAATGTGTTTTTCAAAACTTTCAAAATATCTCAAAAACTTTCCAGGCGGACCTTGAGGGTGCAAATGGCAAAGTTGTAGAGTTAGGACACCTGCATATGTGCACCAAGTTTCGTGAAAATCGGACTTACGGTGTGGAAGTTATGGCCTTTAACGTAAAACCTTTATTATAGCGCCACCTTCAGGCCGATTGGGTTCATTTTTCTGGACCTAGTAATGGTTACCAATATCTGTCATTAGGCCAAATTTGATGTCTCTGCGATGTACCAACTCACGGGAATTTGCGCCAACGTCGATGAACAATAATAATAAACCAGCACAAAAGCAATAGGGTTTCAGCCCCTTCAGGGCTTACAGCAAAAGAAATACCAAGTACAAACTTCTACTGTTCTACAAATTCTTCTACTTCAACAAATCTTTTGCACAAGTGAACGTCTGCTTTCTCCAAACGTGATCTCACAAAAATACGTGAAATGAATACAACCTCTTAAACAGCAATTTACATGTTGTGGACACGTATTATGGGAAAAAAAAAAACATTCTTCCACCACGACCTGAATTACGTTCTTCCACCACAAATTTAAATAAGTTTCTCCACCATGAATTTGAAAATGTTCCTCCAGCGTTCCTCCGCCACGAATTGAATTACGTCCCAAAGGTTGGTTAACGGTTAAATTTAGGCAAGTAAAACAAGTTTGGTTCGCGGGGGCCAGCCGCGGATAGTTGTAACAGGGATTTTTGCCCAACTAATCGGCTTTTCCGACCGATAAGGTTCGAATCTCACCTGAGCACACAATTGTCACTCCTTACTTAAGTATTTCAGATGCTTTGTTGCTTACAATTTGTTAGGAAAAATCATCAAATGTAACAAATTCCCGATTTTGGTGTCTAATCATTGTTTGAACATTAAAAGCCATAATAATAATGCAAGTCAAGTATCATAAGGGATCTTCCTTTATTTCCCTCAGCAGACATAATCTATTTATTCAGCCTCTGTATAATATTTTTTGAGTCCACTTGTATATTACAACCTTGAATTTTAAGATGAAGATAATGAAGGAAATTCTGCCACCTGCCTCAGCAAAGCATTGTCCTCACCCTCCCAGACACCATAACATGGACAGAGGGTATGGTGGTCCCTGGACTGAAATATATTGCACTCTGCAGTGTTGGAACAGAACCCGTTTGTTTGTATTGTTTCTTTTTATCATAATCAATATCAATACTTTTTTTGGAGATCATATTGATGTCATGTTAGTGATCTATGAATTACATGAAAGGTGAATATGAATAAGATACCATTTTATTTGAGTGATTTAATGCATGAGATGCTAACTAATAAAAACAGAGAACACCTTGTTCAGAAGAAATCAGGTTATAATGGGAAATGATTCCCTGCATTGAGTGTGAATGGTATTCAACTTCCCTTGATACACTATTAAAAGAGCCTTTAACCTCACTCCAGCTTCTTGATTCTGTTGATCATTTGTTGGATCTTACACTGTCTGCCTCAGATAGTTTAAGATGATTTGTGACATTAAATTAAAAAGCAAGAGAATCAGTTTCCTTGAACTGTTTAATTCAACTATTTGTATTTCACAGCAATATTCAACATGCACAACACTGGAGTCATTGTTTGATTAAATCCAAACATACTTTACTAAATTAACTCTTTTACACACACACACACACACACACACTAGCATTCATCCAACCTGTAGTAAAAAGGCTAATCTAGGTGCGTCCTGGTGGCTCAGTGGTCTAAGACACATAATGTGTAACCTCGTGGAGGCAGAGCAGGCTGTGATGGAGGCAGACCAGGCTGTGATGGAGGCAGAGCAGGCTGTGATGGAGGCAGAGCAGGCTGTGATGGAGGCAGAGCAGGCTGTGATGGAGGCAGAGCAGGCTGTGGCGGAGGTCCCTGAACACCCACTCTACAGTGATGATAATATCACAACTTAAATGACAAGTAAACAACAGCTACATTAACTGATCTGAATCCTTTTTTGCAGACTATTAACTATTTGGTAAGAATTCAATGACATACTTTGAGCCGATGTTTCAGTGGGCTCAGGGAACACCTGCAGCAGTTGTGGAGGGACAGGAACAGTGGTCTTCACGGGGACTGAAGGTTCACCGGTTCCCTCTCCTTTGGTTACTGTGGCTCTTGGTGAATTCCTCGAAACCTGGACCTTGCGTGGTGCAGGAGGACCTGGTGAGATGAAATATCAATTTTCGAGGATTTGAAAGAATAGCCATGACATATTAAATTTAGAGTAATGTGCACCTGATGTAATGATTATGAATATATTTACCACGTAAGAAGGAAGTAGGCACACATATGGAAGTGTCCCCTGGTTTAGATAATGCTGCCGTTGGACTGCTCAGGACTGTGGAAGAAAATCAGAGTTACTCTCCCTCCCTGATACTGTGTACAATATGTGCCTTATAACAAACACTATACTTCAGAAATATAAACTGTGAACTCACCATTCCATTACCCGATGTTTGACACAGTAAGATCCTTTTATCTTAGCAGAACACAAGAAAAAAATGGAACATGAACACACAGCCAGAACACGGCCTAAATAATAAAGGTAATAAACAAATCAGTTATAAGGGAACAGTCCCTCAAGACTGATAGAGAAAAACAACAAGTAACAAAACAAGAGCCTATCAACACATTTAACGCTATATCAACACATTTATTCATTAACCTATACTATAGGCTGCAATGGAGACGTATACAATGAAAACATTACAGTCATAGCTCATCATATTGGCTAAACTATGTGACCTATTAAAAGGCAATACTGTTTATGATGAAAATTTGGAGGAAGGCTGATGGCAAAACAGCCTAAACATTGCCAACATTATGTTTAATCAAAGCACCTGCAGCTAAAGACCGATCTTTTTTTTTTTCCACGTTCTGGAAGCATTTTTTTAAATTTCCAGAGTAGATTCACTTCAGCCAAAACTCTGCCGTTTAATCCCGCTTTAACTAACTTACATACCTATACACTCTGTACTTATAGTGATGACGGCCAGGCAGTGTCACAACGTTACATTCATAAAATACAATCAATCAGTAATCGCATATAAAGCAGCTAGCACAAATATTACTATGAATTGATGAATTACTACGTTATTAGCTAACTAACGTTATATCTCTTACCTGAAGCAGTAGCGCAGCTCTTAAGTTCAACGAACGATGAATGAAAGTAAGAATGAAATGTAGCTCTAAACAGAAATATGTAAGTAAATCAGCAAAAAAAGACGGCGATCACGCACAGAAAACTTCTTTAAACGTCCATCTATCTAGTCAATCCAACTACCAACCGAGATCTTCTCTCTTCTTTCCTCCCCTTTCAACTGCCTTTCACTCTCTCGCCTGCAAAACTCGAAACAGCGCCACGAGTCCATTGGAGTCCACGTTGTGGCCAAAAATATATTACATCCGTAGTGGTTTAACACTACCATAGAGAAGAATGGGAAACGGTTTAGGGCGGTTTAGCTAAACAACTCTCGGCGTAGAGTTAAGGTTATGGTTAGGCAACTAAAACAACTTAGTTATGGTTAGAGATATGGTTTGGTCGTGGTTAAATAAGAAAAACGTTTGACTCACACACTCAATAGTATGGTGGATAATTCCACTCAAATACATTTTATTGAAAATGCACATTTAATTGTCACATAGAAAGCTACACTGTAGTCCTCTCACGGCACTCGGGGAGGCGCTGTTCTGTCTGGCGCTGGGGTATGACCATTGAAGAAGAAGAAGAAGAAGAAGAAGAAGAAGAAGAAGAAGAAGAAGAAGAAGAAGAAGAAGAAGAAGAAGAAGAAGAAGTACACTTTATTATTGACTGTAGGCTATATAAATGGGTATGACCCCAAACAGATTTACTGCACAATAGTTGACGCTTCATATGATGCTCACTGTCTCTGTAGATTATTCACTGCATAAACGCCTATCTATAGATGCCTATCTGTTTTTGTTGTCTAGCTGTCAACATATCCAGTGCGACACCTGCTGGTCATTTTTTGTAACTACTTTTGGCGTGCTTGCTGTCGGTTCTATGCCATTGATCTTTCTAATTATTGAGAACAGACTTTACTGTCCACAGTACATCCTGAGGAAAACTTATTAAAGTGCTTTCATTATCAAAATATACATGATGCGTTATGGTCACTCTGCTGCACATGAACAGGCAATACAATAAAACGCTGTTGCATTACTTTATAATCCATGCACCAACAGAACATTTGAAATGAAAGACAGCGCGTTCATTTGATATACAAAACATTTTTATTGTCATTGTAGGTCATAAAACAAAATTATGTGCGGCACCTCTCAGTAAGAGCATAATAATAAATTATTATTCAATTATAATCATCAATTATTAAAGGCTAAAGGGCATCATAGCCGCCAATACAAGTATGGTCTGTGATCGTAACGTAGCCTTATCTGTCTGACTGTCTGTCTGTCTGTCTGTCTGTCTGACTGTCTATCTATGTTTCACAATATATATTTTTGTGTTGACATTGCTCTGTCTAAAGGCAAAGAGGTATAACCTTTATTTTGAAGAGTACAGCGCAAACATAATTGATAGAGCACACTAGCCAATCAGAAGCAAGGGGGCACTGAAGGCCCACCCACCAATAAAAACGAAACATTGAGTGGTAAATTTGTTTTGTCAGTAAGAACGGAAAACAAGAAATCGAGCTGAATTTGTGTTTTTTGTTTTTTGTCCAAAATTTAAAAAACGAAAAAACTGGTTTCTGCCTGCTTCAATTGTACCGAAAAAACAAACGGTTAAAACGTACCTTGGTCCAGGGTGAGTGTTATTACAACATTATTATTATTTTACTGTAAAAGTCTCTGAGTCAGTCTGTTTTCACTTAGACAATTCCCTACCCTTGTATTGTCAATGTTTTTTATTTAATCTATTTTATTTTTTTGACATTTTTTTTGACATTTTTTTTTGTGGACATAAGTAAATGATTGGTGGTATGTAATGTTTCAAAAGCGGTATTACATTTAAAACATGTATTTACTGTTTTACCAACTAAAACACAGTTTTGTTTGTGTCAGTTATTCTCAAATCTGCACTATTGTTTCTAGAAATGCATCTGAACAACAATCAAGAAAAACTGTAAAACTTCTATGGAGAGAACAGTAAAGGAAATGGAGAGGGGAGCAAACTGTTGAGTGAAAGTGAAAGTATGAAGCAGTCAGTTCAGACTCCATTTTGAGACAGAGCAGAGCAGGAGGAGGAAAACAGAAGGCGGAGGCAGGGTGAGTGTTATTACAACATTATTATTATTTTACTGTAAAAGTCTCTGAGTCAGTTGTCTACTGAACGTGTCTACTGCATTCTAATGGAAAAAAACTCAGCCCGGTTTTTTGACACACTGGGAGGTCCGGCCGTCTTTCAGTCATGTAGATGCACTGTCATCAGTTCATTGACTTTATGCAGGCGGCTCGGGATTTACTAATTTGTTCGAAAGAAAAGCAGCAGAATATAAAACTGTTGTTTTGCCAGATAATTACAGTAAATTTAAGGATGAAGTCCATCGAGCTCCCCCTGCTGGTGTAAAAGTGAACATCTTCACCCGGATAAAATAATTAGAAAGGTATCTGGGCACTTCTCCCCGAACAGTCTGTACAGTTTGCAGTTTAATCTGGTCCAAACCTGACCAGCTTGTTCTGTGATGTCTGCAACTTGTTTCTGATGGACTTTAGTGTGTCAGACCAAGAACAGCAGCATCATCAAAATGACACTGAGTTAAAGCTCCTGACAGCGTGTTTAATGCCTGAAAGTCTAAAAAAACTTAGCTGGTTACATTTTTTAAGTATCTTTAAGGCCATGTGTTCTCCAGATAAATGATTATCCAGTATACATCCTATAGGTGATTAACTGTGGATTTCTCTGCTATGGTGACATCACCAACCATGACTCTAAAACCTGTAGACTTCTTTAATTTATATCTGCAACCAAATAGAATATCCTCTGTTTTACCAACATGAAGAGATAGCTTGTTTTCACTTAGACAATTTCATACCTTTGTAAGATTTAAGCTCAGTGTTTTTTATTTTTTTATTTTTATTTTTTGACATTTTTAATCTTTTTGTGGACATAAGTAAATGATTGGTGGTATATAATGTTTCAAAAGCGGTATTACATTTAAAACATGTATTTACTGTTTTACCAACTAAAACACAGTTTTGTTGTTTGTGTCAGTTATTCTCAAATCTGCACTATTGTTTGTAGAAATGCATCTGAACAACAATCAAGAAAAACTAATACTTCTATGGAGAGAACAGTAAAGGAAATGGAGAGGGGAGCAAACTGTTGAGTGAAAGTGAAAGTATGAAGCAGTCAGTTCAGACTCCATTTTGACACAGAGCAGAGCAGGAGGAGGAAAACAGAAGGCTGAGGCAGGGTGAGTGTTATTACAACATTATTATTATTTTACTGTAAAAGTCTCTGAGTCAGTTGTCTCCCTGTGGACTGTAGAGGGAATAAGAGTCAGAATGAACTGAACAGTTTATCACTGATTCATCTGTGGAAACAAAGTCCTGATTGGCTGTTTAATACACACTGTTTTTAATTAGACATGTTTAAAGAAAACAAGGTGACACTAAGTTACCAGGAGTAGTGCTGGCTGGGTTCCTTATACAGTGTGTGTGTGTGTGTGTGTGTGTGTGTGTGTGTGTGTGTGTGTGTGTGTGTGTGTGTGTATGTGTGTGTGTGTGTGTGTGTCTCCAGTGTTTCTGTTTCACCTCTCAGACTGACCGAAGTCCAGAAGATGAGTGTTTGTGTGGAGGAAGAGGAGGGCAGAGCAGAGTCTCCAGCACCCAGCTGTCTGTCTATGAAGACTGACCGGTCCAAAGAGAGACCTCCAGAGTTCAGTAATGAACCTGAACCTTCAGACACAAAGTAAGAGGACTGTTATACTGGAAGCCCACCTGATGGAATATTATTAAATGTATGTATAATTAAATGTATTCATGAACCAAAGCTCATAGTGAGGATATCAAGGAAAGACACTGGTAAGAGAAAAATAACTGCTCTGCATTATGTTAGCCAGAAACAAACTATGATTTTTATTAACGTAGAGTAGAATAAGATAAGAAAAGATGAAATTTAAATGATCTCTGAGGGAAAATTGGGATGTTGCAGCAGAAAATAATATCAGGATACAGCAAAAAAAAAGAAAGAAATATAACTAAGAATAGAAGAAATGGGGGGATTAAACATAATGCAACTGACAATCACAAGCAGTATTATCAAACAGTCGAGGTGCTGCTTGTCTCGGACCGGATACTGTGCCTGTGGTGTTTGGTGAGGCTCGCGGCTGCAGTTTTCAGCTTGGTTGGTGGCTGCTTGTTTTGCACAGAGGCGGTTCTAGAGTCTGATGGGGCCCCAGGCTGAAAGTCCCATCGGGCTTCTGACCGACGTTCGTTCATTATGGTCTCCAGAACACCCATCTCAATTCCTGGAATGAATCTTTTATTTTTTTTATTTCATTTTGAATATTCTCCCAATTAGTTACTGAAAAATGACCTTATTTATTTATATTATCCTATCAGCTCTTTTTCAAATTAATATTCCATTTGATTAAGATTTAATTAGTTTCAAGGGCTGGTTTCACAAACCTAGCTTAAACTATTTATTTACATTATTTATATTAGATTTTAACTGCAGATTAGGATACGAACAGAAGCAGCTGTTCTCCTTATCAAAAACTCCAGATGGAGGAACCAGATGGACAGAAAAAGTGAAAATGTGCAACATCACATGCATTGTTGTCTGTCATTACTAGAACTAATGATGATATGAATAAAACATTTCTGTTTCCAGAGGTCAGTACCAAAGGTATGAGGGGTGGAAGTAACAAAAATAATAAATTACACACTGAATCATTTAAAAAGCTATCAAATTAAATGGTGGGTTGAATCAAATAAAATGCAATTAAATATTGAAGTGTTAAAACACTACCAAATTAAATGATTGCACAGTGATGAAATTAAATTACTTACAAATCAATTTGTCTTTGCATTTGATCGCCTTGACATTTATTTATTCACAAGCCATTTCAACAATTCAATTTAATGCATTTCCAATCGCCACCGCTTCTTTTAATACATTGCTGCTTTCACCACCACATTTAATTTGATGCTGCTTTTAACGCCACTTTCATTCAATAGCACTTCCATCATGTGTCAATCAAATTGTCTCGTCCCGCCCACCAGTGTAGCGTACACACTATGATCTATGCACTCAACGATCGACTGCACTTGACAGGTTTAGGTTTGTGTCATCTAGTTAGCAACAAAGATGCTACATGCCTTACTGATACTTTCCATTAATCCCATACTCTCTGCTAGCAACAAAAGATAGTTAAAACCTTTTCTAATCAGTCATAATGAATTCTCTTCCTCACCACAGAGAGAGGAAGAGGAGTCATGGTGTTGTGAAGGAGCAGCTGTCCTGCTGTGCATTGTGTCAGGAGGTCCTGAGTGATCCAGTCTCTACCAGCTGTGGACACTGGTTCTGCAGACAGTGCATCACCTCATACTGGAACCAGTCTGGTTCATTAGGAGACTCTGCCTGTCCCCAGTGTGGAGAAAGATCCAGAACAAGACCTGGACTGCAGACACCCAGTCAAACCAGCATCACACAAAGTAAGACTGGGGGTCTGTCTGCTGTTGTCACCATTTCTAAAACCAGGAAACAATAGCATATTTGTTAAACACTTGCTTATACATCTGCTTCTTCTTTTCCAGCGGACGGCGGTCTGCAGGAGGTTTTAGACGAGCATAAGATCAGTCTGAGGACGAGATGTGAATTTGTGACAGAAGGAACTGCTGAAGCAGGAACTGGAACCCCCCTCAACAGGATCTACACTGAGCTCTACATCACAGAGGGACAGAGTGAAGAGGTTAATACCCAACATGAGGTGTGGCAGCTGGAGACAGCATCCAAGATGGAGACCCTCCATGACACTCCAATCAAGTGCCACGACATCTTTAAACCCTTACCTGACCAAAAGACACACATCAGAGTAGTTCTGACGAAGGGCGTTGCTGGCATTGGAAAAACCTTCTCAGTGCAGAAGTTCACTCTGGACTGGGCAGAGGGCTTGGAAAATCAAGATGTCAGTCTTGTGATTCTGCTTTCGTTCCGGGAGCTGAACTTGATCAAAGATGAGCAGTACAGTCTTCTCATGCTGCTCCATGTTTTCCATCCGACATTACAGACGGTCACAGCAGAGAAGCTCTCTCTCTGTAAAGTTGTGTTCATCTTTGACGGCCTGGATGAAAGCAGACTTTTATTGGATTTCCAGAACAATGAGGTTGTGTCTGATGTCACACAGACATCATCAGTAGATGTGCTGTTGACAAACCTCATCAAGGGGAATCTGCTTCCCTCGGCTCTCCTCTGGATAACTTCCAGACCTGCAGCAGCCAATCAGATACCTCCTACATGTGTTGCCAGGGTAACAGAAGTGCGAGGGTTCTCTGACCCCCAGAAGGAGGAGTACTTCAGGAGGAGATCCAGTGATGAGGAGCAGGCCAGCAGAATCATCTCACACATCAAGGCATCCAGGAGTCTCCACATCATGTGCCACATCCCGGTCTTCTGTTGGATCACTGCTACAGTTCTGGAGCACATGTTGACTACAGACCAGAGAGGAGAGCTGCCCAAGACCCTGACTGAGATGTACTCACACTTCCTGCTGGTTCAGACAGAGAGGAAGAAGCAGAAGTATGATGAGAGACATGAGATGAGTCAACAGCAGCTGATGGAGACTGATAGGGAAGTTCTTCTGAAGCTGGGGAGGCTGGCGTTTGAACATCTGAAGAAAGGCAACCTCATGTTCTACCAAGAAGACCTGGAGGAGTGTGGTCTTGATGTCAGAGAGGCCTTGGTGTTCTCAGGAGTGTGCACAGAGATCTTCAAAAGAGAGTGTGTGCTCTTCCAGAAAACGGTCTACTGCTTTGTTCATCTGAGCATTCAGGAGTTTCTCGCTGCAGTCTACATGTTCCACTGCTACACAAACAGGGATGAGAAGGTACTGGAGACATTCCTGGGAAAAGGCAGGGGTGGATATGGCAGCAGGGTCCAATCCCTGGATATATTCCTGGAAGAAGCCATGTTTAAAGCCTTGAGGAGTAAAAATGGCCACCTGGACCTCTTTGTCCGCTTCCTTCATGGCCTCTCACTGGAGTCCAACCAGAGTCTCTTAGGAGGCCTGCTGGGTCGGACAGAGAGCAGACCAGAAAGCATCCAGACAGCCATCAGCAACCTGAAGAAGATGAACACCTACGATACCTCTCCTGACAGAAGCATCAACATCTTCCACTGTTTGATGGAGATGAACGACCAGTCAGTACATCAGGAGATCCAACAGTTCCTGAAGTCAGAGAACAGATCAAAGAAGGAACTCTCTGAGATCCACTGCTCAGCTCTGGCCTACATGCTGCAGATGTCAGAGGAGGTTCTGGATGTGTTGGACCTGAAGGAGTACAACACATCAGAGGAGGGACGACGGAGACTGATCCCAGCTGTGAGGAACTGCAGGAAGGCTCGGTTAGTCCTGATGTCCTGTTTCACGTATGTGGCTTAAACAATCCAGGATAATTGGACACGTGCCGTATTGAATTATCTAATCAGTTGAGCTCAGGCTTTGACCGTTTCACGAACGTGGATTAGGATTTGATTAGTCAATCCTGCATCCCTAATATTTGGACTCTTGTGCTTTCTGATAATGTCACCGTACTGGAATATTAAAAGGTATATTATTTGTAATGACTTCCAAGGGCATCCGGCAGTGGCAAGAAAGGCACCTGGCAACAGGCGAAAATCAAATATAAAAATATATTGCAAACAGCCTCTTTACTGTAATTCTATACTTTCAACCAGGTAATATCCAAGTAAGTGAACATTTTTCTTTGCATCAGAATTGTCTCTATTACTCTGAATATTGTCTGAAGGTTATGAGACACTGTACATTTATGCTGTGGATATAAAAAGCGATGAAGCGAAGCCCAATACACAGCGTCTGTATGAACTCCACCACTGTTAAGGCTGTTAAGACTGTTAAGGCTGAGTTGGGATTGTGGAGTTTGTGATATGCCGTCCTATAAATTGCTGCAGGTAAATAATTCCCTCATGACTAAATTGATAGCGCTCATAGAGATAATTATCCGAGTGTGCTAAAGGTCCATCTGTAAAGCTGATACCTCCAAGAACCTCTCTTATAAACGAGGCATTCAATTCTGCTGTTGGGTGTGTGCAGTTTCACCAGGTGGCTTATATATGTTCATACTATCCAGCTAACTTAAGCTTAAACCTGAGTTTTTGCAGGTTTGGGCTTAAGGCTCTGTGCCGGGTAACACATCTGGCTAAACTGTGAACTCGCTTTGTGAAACGGAAAATCCTGGGTTTATGCCAAATTGTTAACTCAGTTAGCCACGTACGTGAACCAGGGCCCTGATCACACTCATTCTACTACTCACACTTTTACTACTCACACTGCACACTCTATTCCTACTACTCTCCTACTCAACACTCACTCTATCAGATTGTAATGTCTTTTCAGAGTTTTATTTCTAGGTATCTTCCAATTAAGGGGTGAAGGGGGCTTAATACAGCTCAGGAGCTTCAGGCTGTGGTTAAAATGTTTAAAATTAAATGTGGCTAAAAAGATTGTTGTTGTTATTATTAATATTATTATTAATATCATTAATATCATTATTATTATTATTAGCATCATAGGTATATTCATTCAGCATAAATAAGTTATTGGTATGCTTGTTCTCAGCTCTGTTTTGATAATAACTGATTTTACATTAAATCTGTAATCACAGACTCTCTGGCTGTGAACTCTCAGAGACTCACTGTGAAGTCCTGGCCTCAGCTCTGAAGTCCAACCCCTCCCATCTGAGAGAGCTGGACCTGGGTTACAACGACCTGCAGGATTCAGGAGTGAAGCTGCTGTCTGCTGGACTGGAGAGTCCACACTGTAGACTGGAGACTCTGAGGTCAGACAGCATATATAATTATGAACTAACATTAATTTTATATGAATATTGTGGTGGAACTTAATTTGATGAAGTCTGTATCTGAAGTCAGGGTTAGGTCTCAAATTGTCTTCATATTGTTTTCACACAATCCTTGTGTATTCAAATGAATAATGATGAACTTTGGTGATGATATTCTCCATAGTTTTAAAGATACAGGGGTCCAAATCGGCTCCAAAATGGCCTCCATCTGGGAAAACTTTGATGTGAGTGAGTTGGAGGCAGTAAAGGAATTAAAGATCTTATCTTTATTGTGATAATTACACAGAACGTATAGAGCGAGCCGAGCTGTTTGCTCAGCTTGTTTCTCTGATAACTTAAGATCCTGACGTCCGATGACTAAAATCCTTCATCCGGTTAAAAGATATAGTTAAAAACGACCAAGATCTAAAAAGTGACGGTGCCGTGACTTGAAACAGTAAGAAAGTAGTCGGCTGGAAATGTTTTAATGTCCGGCCATCTGGCCGACAGCCGGCGCTTATGGAAAACTCTGAAAGGGGATATGACGCCATTGACAGGCGACCAAATGAAACGCACCGTTACCTTGAATAAAGTTACGGATTTCTCTCTGTCAGACCGGGTCTTTATATATTAAAGTCCTACCAGTTGTTTGACATCTTTGTGGAAAGTTTGGTCATGGGGCGAGGAAGAACTGATGAACTTTTCACACTGATTGGCCAAAGAGGGGCGTGGCAGTGGGCGTGGCTTCTCATAAAAAACACATAACTTCTGAACGGATTCACGTAACACCATCAGAGCAACAGAGCTCATTTCCTGTTTAGACATAAAACTTGGTCCATTGATAGAAGAGCAGCTCTAAACAGATATAGTGCTGATTGGTTGTTGTGATAATCGGCTAAAATGCTGAAAAGTGTTCATCTCTTAATATGAAACAAGTTGGTAATGTGGAATGGAAGAAATTATTAACTTTTGTTGAAAATCCCACATGTGGAACTGACATATATTGACAACTGCAGGGTGTTAGTGGAGGTGTGAGCTCTACTGAGTGCCATCTAGTTTCTAAAAGTCATTTCAATGCTGACTGAGAATAATATATATTTCATCAGAATATACATTAAAACAGAGCTTGTAACTGAGATGGTTATTTCATCATGGGGGAGTTTCATAAGGATAAGTCAAATTTCTGCACATTACATGCATACAAATATCTGTTAAAGGTAAAAAGTTCTGAGGCTGAACAAATATGCACATATGTGATTTTCCACCAATGAAGATTTACCAGAAAACATGTTTTTAATGGGTTCAATACATACATAGCTTGATTTTTAGTAATCCATAGGTTCTCAATCCAACTCAAATTCTGCTTTTTGCCGCAATTATTTCCAGAGAAACTGCCATCTGAAAATATGGTCCCAATAGAAATTGACCGTTCTGGACCTTAACTAAACCTTTATTTATTTTAAACTACTTGGCATTCAAGGCCCAAACTCCAGATTTATTCATATGTGAGGTATAGGTTAAAGAATGTGTTCAAGGAAAATTAACCAATTCTGAGACATGAAGGTTTGACAGCCTGTCTGATTTCAGATGGAATGACTCTATAAGACCGATATTATGCTGATCCACACTGACAAAATGGTAAAGTCCATTGACTAGGACATAACAATGTTGAGCTACACATTTAAAACCTGAACTGATATAATTGGATCATGAAACCTGATTGTTGCAAGCATTCAGGAATATTTTATAGCTACATGTTTTATTCTGTATTCAGATTGTGTGACTGCAGGTTGTCAGAGAGCTGCTGTGCTTCTCTGGCCTCAGCTCTGAAGTCCAACTCCTCCCATCTGAGAGAGCTGGACCTGAGTGAAAACAAGCTGCAGGATTCAGGAGTGAAGCTGCTGTCTGCTGGACTGGAGAGTCCACACTGTAGACTGGAGACTCTGAGGTCAGACAGCATATTTTACATATTTTTCAGTTCTGTGTTGATGTAAATGTTAAATCAATAATATGAATATTGTGATGACATTTAATTTGAAGACTTCTGTATGCTGATGTTATGCTGTTCAACACTGACTAGCTTAATGGTGAAGCCCATTGACTTTGGCATAGTGCATGTTGAGCTTTAAAACCTTTAAAACCTTTAAAACCTTAATATTATGAAGAAAAACCTCCACTCACGAATTCACTCTTCAGTCTCTACTTGTTTATTCAAGCAGCAGCATGTTGTCATTTATATTAGTGAGTGCTGGTTTTTCCTTGTTATGTTTTTTTGAACCTGGCAGCCTGTTGGGTTCAGGTGTTTTGAGTTGAGCGCACCATTTTCACAAATTTTATATTTAAAACCTTGATTGCGTTGTGAGAGATTGGATGGTTTCAAGCAGGTTTTCTATCTAGGAATATTTTATTTTATAGCTACATGTTTTATTCTTTATTCAGTTTGTGTGACTGCAGCTTGTCAGAGAGCAGCTGTGCTTCTCTGGTCTCAGCTCTGAAGTCCAACCCCTCCCATCTGAGACAGCTGGACCTGAGCTACAACAAGCTGCAGGATTCAGGAGTGAAGCTGCTGTCTGCTGGACTGGAGAGTCCACACTGTAGACTGGAGACTCTGGGGTCAGACAGCATATTTCAGTTCTGTGTTGATGTGAATATTATATGAATGTTAAATTAGTATTGTGGTGACACTTAATTTGAAGACATCTGTATAAAGCTGAAATTAAGCTGATTCACACTATAATACTATAATAATGGTAAAGCAAGCCCAATCATCTTTTAATCGTAAAGCCCATTGACTGGCATAACGATGTTGAGCTACATATCTCTGTTGTCATGTGAAAACCTCGTAACTCCAGTGCTGCTGATTGTCATGTTTTAACTTGAGTTGCAGCACTCCATGCTCCTCTATGGGTTGAGACAAACTCTACCAGCCTTGGGCTGATGATCACCTTTCAAAACCCACTGGATAAAACCAAAGATGCATGGTGGGAAAACTAAAAACAAGGCTGTTTTTCTATAGTGAAAAGTTCACATTTTGGAGATACAAGGTTTTCACTGGACAGTGATGATATGTAAAACCTTAACAGATCTGACTGGATTATGAAACATTGGATGGTTTCAGCAGGTTTTCTATCCAGTAATATTTTATTTTATAGCTACATGTTTTATTCTTTATTCAGTTTGTGGTCCTGCAGCTTGTCAGAGAGCAGCTGTGCTTCTCTGGTCTCAGCTCTGAAGTCCAACTCCTCCCATCTGAGAGAGCTGGACCTGAGTGACAACAAGCTGCAGGATTCAGGAGTGAAGCTGCTGTCTGCTGGACTGGAGAGTCCACACTGTAGACTGGAGACTCTCAGGTCAGACAACATTTTTTCAGTTCTGTATTGATGTGAATATTATATGAATGTTAAATTAGTATTGTGGTGACATTTAATTTGAAGACATGTATAAGTCTGAAATTATGCCGATCCACACTGTAATACTATAATAATGGTAAAGCAAGCCCAATCATTAGTGGTAAAGCTTGTTGACTAGGGGATAACAATGTTGAGCTACTTATGTAAAACCTCAAAAGCTCTGATTGAGTTATGAGAGATTATATGGTTTCAAGCAGGTTTTCTATCCAGGAATATTTTATTTTATAGCTACATGTTTTATTCTTTATTCAGATTGTGTTGCTGCAGCTTGTCAGAGAGCAGCTGTGCTTCTCTGGTCTCAGCTCTGAAGTCCAACCCCTCCCATCTGAGAGAGCTGGACCTGAGTGAAAACTATCTGCAGGATTCAGGAGTGAAGCTGCTGTTTGATCTTCTGGAGAGTCCACACTGCAGACTGGAGACTCTGAGGTCAGTAGAGGGTTGGAGTCAGTCCATGTTGACAAGGTCCATTGGTCGGTCTGTTAGTGGCAGCATTGTGCTAAACACAGTTAGTTAGAAGTCTATCTGACCCTAGACAGAGACACACAGTGGCAGAATATCTGACCATGTGACCAACAGCAAAGAAATCCCTAACGAGGTGCAGGCTCTGTGCTCACAAGCTGGCTGTAGAAACAGGTTAACACAGGCAGACCTGGCAACCCAGGGAGAGCAGGTTGTGTTTATTCTGCTGTCAGGGATAGACAGAGACAGAAAGTCACTTCCTGTTACACTGTGACAGATACAAAGACATGAGACAGACTTATTTTGAGAGGAGAGGTAGAATTTACCCAGAGTTCAACCTGCCTGATCCTCTCAAACTGCCCTGCTGTGTGGGGAGAAAAGTCAGTGTGCAGCATCAGCTGCTAAATTTGTAGATTGTTGTCACACTTTAAGGGAAGAGGGACACACAGCTGGATGAGAAATGTGAAGAATAATATATGGATGTGTGAAAAGTTCTGTTTTTAATTGGCTAACATCATATTTTGCTGGTTTATGTTTAACACAGAAACAATGATAGTCAGTAGACAGTGGAGGCACAGCAACACACACACACACACACACACACACACACACACACACTAATACATGGGAGGGGATGGGATTCTTTTTCTGAAGTGTTGGTTAATTGATGATTCATTTCTTGTTACATGCTTTGGCAATATTGTTTGTTTGTGAACTGTCATGCCAATAAAGCACCTTGAATTGAATTGAATTGAATTGAATAGTATCAAACCAAAGATCCAGCATTTCCTGGTTAATCCCCAACCTTATCAATGGCTGCTCAGTGCTTCTCAGTGAAGGTGTCGGCCAATCAGATCAGCCAGAAGCATGTGTTGAGTCGACCTGCAGATGACTGTTGTTGTTGTGTTCGTCCCTACAGGCTGAATTAAACCTGGATTACAGCTGACAGCCTGACAACATGTGAGCATTGACACAGCATGAACACACTATCTCTTGCTCTCTCACTCTTTTATACACACACACACACACACACACACACACACACACACACACACACACACACACACACACACACACACAGCTTAATCTATGTTCCTTATCTAAGTCTTCCTTCTATTCTTTATACTGGATGTTCTGCATCACTGACTGAGAGGTGATGAAGTGAGTCTTAGTAAATGTTGATTTCTGATGTCAGTTGTGTGTCTTCTTCTCCCATCAGATGCCTGTCATCTCACTCTGGATCCAAACACAGCAAACAGAAACCTCGATCTGTCTGAGGGAACAGAAAGGTGACGGTGGTGAGAGAGGAGCAGTCAGATCCGGATCACCCAGAGAGGTTTAACCAGCAGCTTCAGGTTCTGTGTAGAGAGGGTCTGACTGGGCGATGTTACTGGGAGGAGGACAGGTTAATATAGCAGTGACTCACAGAGGAATCAGAAGGAGAGGATGGGGTCTAACAGCTACACTGCCAGACACAATGGGAAGTCCACCATCATCTCTGTCTGTTCCTCTGGATCTAACAGAGCAGCAGTGTATCTGGACTGGTCTGCTGGGACTCTGTCCTTCTACAGACTCTCTTCTGACAAACTGAGACTCCCATTAGCAGGTGGTGCAGATTACATTGGTGCCAGTGTTAGCTTGTTGTTAGCAAAATTATTGTTTAAACTCAAAAACGGTTACAGAACGCAATGCACCCAGTGGCATTAGAGAGACAAACATATGTAGATAAAAATGGTTCAGTTTCATGATTGGATGTTTTTGATCATCTATATCTATATCTATATCTATATAGATAGGGGTTAGGGTTAGGGTTATATCTATATCTATATAGATATAGATATACATATTCAAAAATTGAGATCAGTGATGGCTCATCAGACTTTCCTCTTGATTGCTGATGTCATTAATGACCCTCCCTCTCTCCTGATTTGCTGTTTTCCACTGTCTATATATGATGGGGATAGGAACAATTATAAAATGTAAATTTGTCCCACCCACTTTTTTCCAAGTCCTGTCGTCATATTTTCATTTCCGTATTTATCAGAGAAAATCCCGCAGTCAGGTGATCACAAATGTCTTTGGGACCCAGTGGAATCCCAGCTTTTCGTAGCTTGCTTTCTGAATGACAGCACTTTCACCCAATGAGAGCGATCCACAGAACTTGAATGGATAGAACGGTCCAGGCCCTTTTCGCATCGTCATGGTAACAGCTTCCACATAGAGAGCCTAAGTCCCTCCCCTTCTGGTGGACCACCATGGGACCTTATTTCAGAAAAAATATGTACGGTAGTCAACGGTGAGAGACAAATAATTGTTTGATCCCGTTTGAATTGTGCCATGAATTACACATATGATGTTTTGTCAATTTAAAAGATCATTTTGCAAGTCAAGAAAGTCGCATTACACTTACAGTATTGTCAATAGATTGGCAATCCGCCCAACTGCACAACTGAAAAAATACTGTGCAGTGAAATTCGTTTTATGTTTTACTTTCCTTTGTATGATGATGTGAGACACAGTTTGTTCTATGAAGTCTGTGACCTTGATTTGTTTTCTTTGGAGGACGGACTGAGACTTGAACTGATCCAAAATCAGTGTTTAGCACTGCTCAGTGTGTGTATAAATCTTGGAGAGAAGACAGAGTTTTTTGTTCACAAAAGATGGCTAAGTAAAGATACATTTATGTTTTGTTTTGTTCTGGTTTGAGAGAAGCATAAGAACTCCAGTTAAGACTAGTTAACCTTCTGTAGATATGATTTCTACATTGAGTATGCATTCATTTGTACATTCCATACGTTTGCATGTAGCCTATTTTGCTTTTTCTGTTTGATCTTTCATTGTATCTGATTAATATTGTGTCTTATAGCTCATGTGGGCTGGGCTCCCTGTGGTGCATGACACATAAATAAACACTAATCAATTAAAAATCACTATATACTATTTATCACTCACTGACAATATAACAGTCAATTACCTGCAATGAACAACTAACATAGATGGATACACAGGTCTCTCTGGATAAATAGAGCCTTCAAAAAAACAAAAAAATAAAGTACAGCATGAGCATATTTGTTACAGATATTATTAAAGGGATATTCAATCAAAATACTTCTGACAATTTGAAATAGTGGTTGCGTCACAGTGTGGCAAAAAGTCTGGGCAACGCAGCACTATAACCATCAATTAAAGAAAGATTTTTTTTTTTCTTCATTAGGGGGATGTTCACTAATGAAGATAAATTAAGTGTCTGCAGGTTGTAGAAATATCTCATGTTGTTTGGTTCTGAGACCACAGCTAAACCTTGTTGTCTTACATTTTGTCCAGTTGTATTCAGCAACTGCAGTTAGTACTTTGTAGACTTGATGTTCTAGGTGACATTATGTACAAGTTCTTCAGATGTTATAAAGATTTGCCTGTTGGTCCATCCATCCCTGCCTCTGTCAAAAATAAATAAGTAAATAAAATGAGTTTGCCTCACACAGCACATGTGTCCCTTTCTTCTGAAAATCAGATTTTCTACCTGACAGCTGCAGGCTTGGTGGGAACAGGCTTTCCAAACAGTGCAGCTTACAAAATTACACTGTTGTTATTCAAACCAAATTGAAATTCATTTCAGATTCCAGAAGCGCTAAATAAAGATGAGAGGAAGAGGAACAGTGGCTCAACTGACCCCGAAGTCAGCCAATCATGTTTGTGCATTTTTGTTTCAACTTTCAACTTTCCAGCCAATCAAAACGGGCAGAAATAGAAACTGTATTACAGCAAATAAGCCTATACATTTAAGCAATGGAATAATTACTATAACCTGCCATTTTACAGCCTGTTTTATGCTATCAACAATAATAATGAAACTCTCCCTCTGCACTTCACTGATGTGTGTGCCGGGTTTTTATCTTGTTGGACCACATGGTATTTTAGAACAGTCATCACTGGTAAGTTTCTGAACTGATATTGTGTCTGCAGTTGAATAACAGATGAAACTGCAGCCAGCAGAGCCAGAGGGAAGGAGAAGCTGCTGCTAACTTCTGATCCAGCTGAGAGAAGCTGGACGATGTTGGGTTAGTTTGATCTGTCTGCTGTGAGTTCTTTACCGGAGCATTAAGGGAGGGGAATCAAACATACATCTCTTCATGTCGGTGTTTTAATTAACTAACCGACTGGAGACACCTAGTGGACAATCTGAGTGGCAGCAGTTTGAAATGGCGAACAGCCTCTTTTGACAGTAATTACAAAAAAAATCCTCAAACACAAAAATGTATAAAATGAGTTTCCTTAAATATCCATCTCGGTAAAATATTTCCTACATTAAAACTATCGATAAAGAACATCTGAAGTCAAATCCAGACAAGGACTGACTGCAACACCAGTGGCAAAGTCAGAGTCACATCAGCGTCATTTCAATTCACTAATACCTCTACGAATCAGTAATTCTATTTCATTCATTTACATTAATTCACCCCGTAATTCATGGGACAATCACCTTAAAATTAATTAAGGGAGTTATTAATATGAATCAAGTTGGTAATGTGGAATGGAAAAAATGATTAACTTTTGTTGAAAATCCCACATGTGGAACTGACATATATTGACAACTGCAGAGTGTTAGTGGAGGTGTGAGCTCTACTGAGTGCCATCTAGTTTCTAAAAGTCATTTCAGTGCTGACTGAGAACAGTGACCCCTGCTGCCTAAAGGCAATATTTCATCAGAATATACATTAAAACAGAGCTTGTAACTGAGATGGTTATTTCATCAGAATATACATTACAGTTTTTCACAATTGCTTACACACATTTTCTGAAACTAGGGCTCATTTTCTCAAAACTCTTAACACAAAACACAAAATCACTAACACAAAATGCAAAACTCCACAAATCACTGGCAAAATGAAACACTTCATTCAAACTGGTATGTCAGCTAGTGTGTGTGAGGAGGGAAAGTCCGAGGACATCTGGTGGCTGGTAGGAGGATGGCAGGACTGGGGAGTGAAAGGAGTGGTTGACCACGAAACAGGAGCAGATCATGACACAGGCCACGCTCTCTCTCAAATTTAAAAATGAATAACTTCAAAACGACAGTAGATATCAACAACCTTTTAACAACTTTTAATGAGATTAGTCTGTAGATCGGTCAAACGGTGTAGGAGGAGATGTTAAAAATGTGTTTTTCAAAACTTTCAAAATATCTCAAAAACTTTCCAGGCGGACCTTGAGGGTGCAAATGGCAAAGTTGTAGAGTTAGGACACCTGCATATGTGCACCAAGTTTCGTGAAAATCGGATTTACGGTGTGGAAGTTATGGCCTTTAACGTAAAACCTTTATTATAGCGCCACCTTCAGGCCGATTGGGTTCATTTTTCTGGACCTAGTAATGGTTACCAATATCTGTCATTAGGCCAAATTTGATGTCTCTGCGATGTACCAACTCACGGGAATTTGCGCCAACGTCGATGAACAATAATAATAAACCAGCACAAAAGCAATAGGGTTTCAGCCCCTTCAGGGCTTACAGCAAAAGAAATACCAAGTACAAACTTCTACTGTTCTACAAATTCTTCTACTTCAACAAATCTTTTGCACAAGTGAACGTCTGCTTTCTCCAAACGTGATCTCACAAAAATACGTGAAATGAATACAACCTCTAAAACAGCAATTTACATGTTGTGGACACGTATTATGGGAAAAAAAAAAACATTCTTCCACCACGACCTGAATTACGTTCTTCCACCACAAATTTAAATAAGTTTCTCCACCATGAATTTGAAAATGTTCCTCCAGCGTTCCTCCGCCACGAATTGAATTACGTCCCAAAGGTTGGTTAACGGTTAAATTTAGGCAAGTAAAACAAGTTTGGTTCGCGGGGGCCAGCCGCGGATAGTTGTAACAGGGATTTTTGCCCAACTAATCGGCTTTTCCGACCGATAAGGTCCGAATCTCACCTGAGCACACAATTGTCACTCCTTACTTAAGTATTTCAGATGCTTTGTTGCTTACAATTTGTTAGGAAAAATCATCAAATGTAACAAATTCCCGATTTTGGTGTCTAATCATTGTTTGAACATTAAAAGCCATAATAATAATGCAAGTCAAGTATCATAAGGGATCTTCCTTTATTTCCCTCAGCAGACATAATCTATTTATTCAGCCTCTGTATAATATTTTTTGAGTCCACTTGTATATTACAACCTTGAATTTTAAGATGAAGATAATGAAGGAAATTCTGCCACCTGCCTCAGCAAAGCATTGTCCTCACCCTCCCAGACACCATAACATGAACAGAGGGTATGGTGGTCCCTGGACTGAAATATATTGCACTCTGCAGTGTTGGAACAGAACCCGTTTGTTTGTATTGTTTCTTTTTATCATAATCAATATCAATACTTTTTTTGGAGATCATATTGATGTCATGTTAGTGATCTATGAATTACATGAAAGGTGAATATGAATAAGATACCATTTTATTTGAGTGATTTAATGCATGAGATGCTAACTAATAAAAACAGAGAACACCTTGTTCAGAAGAAATCAGGTTATAATGGGAAATGATTCCCTGCATTGAGTGTGAATGGTATTCAACTTCCCTTGATACACTATTAAAAGAGCCTTTAACCTCACTCCAGCTTCTTGATTCTGTTGATCATTTGTTGGATCTTACACTGTCTGCCTCAGATAGTTTAAGATGATTTGTGACATTAAATTAAAAAGCAAGAGAATCAGTTTCCTTGAAGTGTTTAATTCAACTATTTGTATTTCACAGCAATATTCAACATGTACAACACTGGAGCCATTGTTTGATTAAATCCAAACATACTTTACTAAATTAACTCTTTTACACACACACACACACACACACACACCCACACACACTAGCATTCATCCAACCTGTAGTAAAAAGGCTAATCTAGGTGCGTCCTGGTGGCTCAGTGGTCTAAGACACATAATGTGTAACCTCGTGGAGGCAGAGCAGGCTGTGATGGAGGCAGAGCAGGCTGTGATGGAGGCAGAGCAGGCTGTGATGGAGGCAGAGCAGGCTGTGATGGAGGCAGACCAGGCTGTGATGGAGGCAGACCAGGCTGTGATGGAGGCAGAGCAGGCTGTGATGGAGGCAGAGCAGGCTGTGATGGAGGCAGACCAGGCTGTGGCGGAGGTCCCTGAACACCCACTCTACAGTGATGATAATATCACAACTTAAATGACAAGTAAACAACAGCTACATTAACTGATCTGAATCCTTTTTTGCAGACTATTAACTATTTGGTAAGAATTCAATGACATACTTTGAGCCGATGTTTCAGTGGGCTCAGGGAACACCTGCAGCAGTTGTGGAGGGACAGGAACAGTGGTCTTCACGGGGACTGAAGGTTCACCGGTTCCCTCTCCTTTGGTTACTGTGGCTCTTGGTGAATTCCTCGAAACCTGGACCTTGCGTGGTGCAGGAGGACCTGGTGAGATGAAATATCAATTTTCGAGGATTTGAAAGAATAGCCATGACATATTAAATTTAGAGTAATGTGCACCTGATGTAATGATTATGAATATATTTACCACGTAAGAAGGAAGTAGGCACACATATGGAAGTGTCCCCTGGTTTAGATAATGCTGCCGTTGGACTGCTCAGGACTGTGGAAGAAAATCAGAGTTACTCTCCCTCCCTGATACTGTGTACAATATGTGCCTTATAACAAACACTATACTTCAGAAATATAAACTGTGAACTCACCATTCCATTACCCGATGTTTGACACAGTAAGATCCTTTTATCTTAGCAGAACACAAGAAAAAAATGGAACATGAACACACAGCCAGAACACGGCCTAAATAATAAAGGTAATAAACAAATCAGTTATAAGGGAACAGTCCCTCAAGACTGATAGAGAAAAACCTCTGCCTGTAGACACAACTGGAGCTCCTGTGACAGCAGGTGGTGCTGAACCTAGAGGAATATTAAACTAAAATTGTTAAGATGATATGTTCACTCTTGAAGAATAGGACATTTCTGAAAGACCTACAAGTTCATTATGTGCCTGCATGACATTTCTTGGCCATGATGAAAGATGCAAAGCCATCAGCCCTGTTCTCCCACACTTCTCTCCAGGTTCTCTTTGCCCACCGTCCAAAGCCAACCAAGTTGTCTCCCTCAGAGATGACAGCCACTGGTGCTGATCTGTCTTGCAAAGAGCGGCCATTTTTGATCTTTTTTGCTGCTTCAGAAGGATCCTGCCGAAAAAAACCCAAGGGCCCCCTTCGAAAGCAGACTTTCAGCTTCCCCGGGAAGAAAAGACCAGGTTTTTGGGCCATGATGATGACTTCTGCACAACTTAAAAGAAGAAAAATAAAACAATTTGCATACTGTGTTGTAAATATATAGACCCCAGTTTAGCATTCTTCTGATAGCCTAAGATCCTCATTGTGTTTGTGTTGAACACAGGTCAAGATTAAATAATGTAGCTGAAGAATAATTTTCTGGTAGATCAACATGATTAGATAGAATTTCACTATTCATTAATGCTGTCACGTAACTAAAAAAACAGAATTGTTGCTTCATATCAATATTCAGTTCAGTTGAATTCTTCTGGCCCCCAAGGACAGACAAAAAAAAGAGTAACAAAACAAGAGCCTATCAACACATTTAACGCTATATCAACACATTTATTCATTAACCTATACTATAGGCTGCAATGGAGACGTATACAATGAAAACATTACAGTCATAGCTCATCATATTGGCTAAACTATGTGACCTATTAAAAGGCAATACTGTTTATGATGAAAATTTGGAGGAAGGCTGATGGCAAAACAGCCTAAACATTGCCAACATTATGTTTAATCAAAGCACCTGCAGCTAAAGACCGATCTTTTTTTTTTTCCACGTTCTGGAAGCATTTTTTTAAATTTCCAGAGTAGATTCACTTCAGCCAAAACTCTGCCGTTTAATCCCGCTTTAACTAACTTACATACCTATACACTCTGTACTTATAGTGATGACAGCCAGGCAGTGTCACAACGTTACATTCATAAAATACAATCAATCAGTAATCGCATATAAAGCAGCTAGCACAAATATTACTATGAATTGATGAATTACTACGTTATTAGCTAACTAACGTTATATCTCTTACCTGAAGCAGTAGCGCAGCTCTTAAGTTCAACGAACGATGAATGAAAGTAAGAATGAAATGTAGCTCTAAACAGAAATATGTAAGTAAATCAGCAAAAAAAAGACGGCGATCACGCACAGAAAACTTCTTTAAACGTCCATCTAGCTAGTCAATCCAACTACCAACCGAGATCTTCTCTCTTCTTTCCTCCCCTTTCAACTGCCTTTCACTCTCTCGCCTGCAAAACTCGAAACAGCGCCATGAGTCCATTGGAGTCCACGTTGTGGCCAAAAATATATTACATCCGTAGTGGTATAACACTACCATAGAGAATGAATGGGAAACGGTTTAGGGCGGTTTAGCTAAACAACTCTCGGCGTAGAGTTAAGGTTATGGTTAGGCAACTAAAACAACTTTGTTACGATTTGAGATATGGTTTGGTCGTGGTTAAATAAGAAAAACGTTTGACTCACACAGTCAATAGTATGGTTGATAATTGAGATAATTGAAATAGATTCCACATTCCATCTTCATAAATGAAAGAACTATTAATCTGGTTCTCTATTCCTTATAAATATGCAGTTTGCCATGATCACTGCACTCAACAACAGAAATAGTCAATACACACTGTAGCTACCTGTCAGTCTGTTTACAACTAATTCCTTTACAGCTGAATGAGATCAGAATTCAAGAGACAGCCAAGACATGAGCTGAATAGCATGGCAGAACGCCATTTCTTTATTTTTCATGCCACTCAAATACATTTGATTGAAAATGCACATTTAATTGTCACATAAAAAGCTACACTGTAGTCCAAAAAAAAAAAAAGAGGAAAGAAGAAGAAGAAGAAGAAGAAGAAGTACACTTTATTATTGACTGTAGGCTATATAAATGGGTATGACCCCAAACAGATTTACTGCACAATAGTTGACGCTTCATATGATGCTCACTGTCTCTGTAGATTATTCACTACATAAACGCCTATCTATAGATGCCTATCTGTTTTTTTTGTCTAGCTGTCAACATATCCAGTGCGACACCTGCTGGTCATTTTTTGTAACTACTTTTGGCGTGCTTGCTGTCGGTTCTATGCCATTGATCTTTCTAATTATTGAAAACAGACTTTACTGTCCGCAGTACATCCTGAGGAAAACTTACTAAAGTGCTTTCATTATCAAAACAGACATGATGCGTTATGGTCACTCAGCTGCACATGAACAGGCGATACAATAAAACGCTGTTGCATTACTTTATAATCCATGCACCAACAGAACATTTGAAATGAAAGACAGCGCGTTCATTTGATATGAAAAACATTTTTATTGTCATTGTAGGTCATAAAACAAAATTATGTGCGGCACCTCTCAGTAAGAGCATAATAATAAATTATTATTCAATTATAATCATCAATTATTAAAGGCTAAAGGGCATCATAGCCGCCAATACAAGTATGGTCTGAAAATCTGCCTGCGTCAATTGTACCGAAAAAACAAACGGTTAAAACGTTATACGTGTTATTACCACATTATTATTATTTTACTGTAAAAGTCTCTGAGTCAGTCTGTTTTCACTTAGAAAATTTCCTACTCTTGTATTGTCAATGTTTTTTTATTTAATTTAATTTATTTTTTTGACATTTTTTTTAATCTTTTTGTGGACATAAGTAAATGATTGGTGGTATGTAATGTTTCAAAAGCGGTATTACATTTAAAACATGTATTTACTGTTTTACCAACTAAAACACAGTTTTGTTTGTGTCAGTTATTCTCAAATCTGCACTATTGTTTGTAGAAATGCATCTGAACAACAATCAAGAAAAACTGTAAAACTTCTATGGAGAGAACAGTAAAGGAAATGGAGAGGGGAACAAACTGGTGAGTCAGTTAGTTCAGACTCCATTTTGAGACAGAGCAGAGCAGGAGGAGGAAAACAGAAGGCTGAGGCAGGGTGAGTGTTATTACAACATTATTATTATTTTACTGTAAAACTCTCTGAGTCAGTTGTCTACTGAACGTGTCTACTGCATTCTACTGGAAAAAACACTCAGCCCGGTTTTTTGACACACTGGGAGGTCCGGCCGTCTTTCAGTCATGTAGATGCACTGTCATCAGTTCATTGACTTTATGCAGGCGGCTCGGGATTTACTAATTTGTTCGAAAGAAAAGCAGCAGAATATAAAACGGTTGTTTTGCCAGAGAATTACAGTAAATTTAAGGATAAAGTCCATCGAGCTCCCCCTGCTGGTGTAAAAGTGAACATCTTCACCCGGATAAAATAATTAGAAAGGTATCTGGGCACTTCTCCCCGAACAGTCTGTACAGTTTGCAGTTTAATCTGGTCCAAACCTGACCAGCTTGTTCTGTGATGTCTGCAACTTGTTTCTGATGGACTTTAGTGTGTCAGACCAAGAACAGCAGCATCATCAAAATGACACTGAGTTAAAGCTCCTGACAGCGTGTTTAATCCCTGAAAGTCTAAAAAAAACTTAGCTGGTTACATTTTTTAAGTATCTTTAAAGCCATGTGTTCTCCAGATAAATGATTATCCAGTATACATCCTATAGGTGATTAACTGTGGATTTCTCTGCTATGGTGACATCACCAACCATGACTCTAAAACCTGTAGACTTCTTTAATTTATATCTGCAACCAAATAGAATATCCTCTGTTTTACCAACAGGAAGAGATAGCTTGTTTTCACTTAGACAATTTCATACCCTTGAAGTGTCAATGTTTTTTATTTAATTAAAAAAAAAAATTGTTGACATTTTTTATCTTTTTGTGGACATAAGTAAATGATTGGTGGTATGTAATGTTTCAAAAGCGGTATTACATTTAAAACATGTATTTACTGTTTTACCAACTAAAACACAGTTTTGTTTGTGTCAGTTATTCTCAAATCTGCACTATTGCTTCTAGAAATGCATCTGAACAACAATCAAGAAAAACTAATACTTCTATGGAGAGAACAGTAAAGGAAATGGAGAGGGGAGCAAACTGTTGAGTGAAAGTGAAAGTATGAAGCAGTCAGTTCAGACTCCATTTTGAGACAGAGCAGAGCAGGAGGAGGAAAACAGAAGGCGGAGGCAGGGTGAGTGTTATTACCAGGGGTGGGTAGTAACGCATTACAAGTAACACACATGAGTAAAAAAGTAGTTTTTTTTAAGGAACGAGTACTTTTAGTTCCTTTTTTTAAACTGTACTTCTACTCTTTACTCAAGTATATTTTTGAGCTTGTAATCTACTTTTTACTTCACTACATTTGCCATTTATACCTTTGTTACACCTAGTCTGCTCTAAATGTGGGGATTGAGTGTCGGGGGGAGCGAGGAGCATCTCTACTGCAGACGCCAAGCTGCCAGCTGCCTGGAAGAAAAATAAGCTCCAGCTGTCTTCTGACCACGATGCGATGATGACGGAGCAAAACCCAGAACAAGAGGCAGCTTCCAACAGATGGGAATCCCCAAATGAAAAATGTGAATGGAGAGAAATTTTCATTCTCTAGTTGATTGACTGAGGTCTTGGTGCAGGGAGTAATACTACAGAACAGACAATCAGAGTTTTAATTAATTGTATTGTATTCGGTATCTACTGCATTTTGGGGCTGTAATAGGTTTGGTTACTTTGATAATGTCTGTAAATACTAGAGTTAAACAGACTTATATTCTGTTTTATAAAGGGCTAAGAAAGTTTTATCAACAAGTGCTGTTTTTTCATTATTTTGCACTGGCCCGCACACCCTAAAAAATATTAAAATGGAAAGTAACTTGTACTTTGAGTAATTTATTAACCAGGTACTTTTTTTACTTTTATTTCAGTAGGTTTCTCAAATGGTAATTTTCACTTTTACTTGAGTTATTTTTTATGGGAGTAATTGTACTTTTACTTGAGTATAGATTTTCAGTACTCTACCCACCACTGGTTATTACAACATTATTATTATTTTAATGTAAAAGTCTCTGAGTTTGTCTCCCTGTGGACTGTAGAGGGAATAAGAGTCAGAATGAACTGAACAGTTTATCACTGATTCATCTGTGGAAACAAAGTCCTGATTGGCTGTTTAATACACACTGTTTTTAATTAGACATGTTTAAAGAAAACAAATAAGGTGACTCTAACTTACCAGGAGTAGTGCTGGCTGGGTTCCTTATACAGTGTGTGTGTGTGTGTGTGTGTGTGTGTGTGTGTGTGTCTCCAGTGTTTCTGTTTCACCTCTCAGACTGACTGAAGTCCAGAAGATGAGTGTTCGTGTGGAGGAAGAGGAGGGCAGAGCAGAGTCTCCAGCACCCAGCTGTCTGTCTGTGAAGACTGACCGGTCCAAAGACAGACCTCCAGAGTTCAGTAATGAACCTGAACCTTCAGACACAAAGTAAGAGGACTGTTATACTGGAAGCCTTCCTGATGGAATATGATTAAATGTATGTATAATTAAATGTATTCATGAACCAAAGCTCGTAGTGAGGATATCAAGGAAAGACACTGGTAAGAGAAAAATAACTGCTCTGCATTATGTTAGCCAGAAACAAACTATGATTTTATTAACATAGAGTAGGATAAGATAAGATAAGATAAGATGAAATTTAAATGATCTCTGTGATAAAATTGGGATGTTGCAGCAGCAAATAATATCAGGATACAGCAAAAAAAGAAAGAAAGAAATATAAATAAGAATAGAGCAACTGGGGGATTAAACATAATGTAACAGACAATCACAAACACAAGCAGCATTTAATTTGTGATAAGCTGCGACTTATTTGTCTCTATGAAACCAAATATAAAAGCCTAATACAGCTTATCGGTTACTTAAAACAATGCATCCTGCTCTCATCACATCATTGTTAGCACTTAAGTTTTTTTCATATAGCGTGAGGATACATATATCAGTCAAACAGGAAAGAGGGAGAGTCTACAGGGAGTCTACAGAGGGCAGAAAGTGTCTAGACATGCAGATATAAAAACTCTTCACCTTATCAAATATATTCAGTTCACAGCTGTAGATCACATGTACAGAACATAAAGATTAGGATAAGAACAGAAGAAGCTGTTCTCCTTATCAAAAACTTCAGATGGAGGAACCAGATGGACAGAAAAAGTGAAAATGTGCAACATCACATGCATTGTTGTCTGTCTTTACTAGAACTAATGATATGATGATATGAATAAAACATTTCTGTTTCCAGAGGTCAGTACCACAGGCAGAGAGCAGAGTCTCCAGCACCCAGCTGTCTGTCTGTGAAGACTGACTGGTCCAAAGAGAGACCTCCAGAGTTCAGTAATGAACCTGGACCTTCAGACACAAAGTAAGAGGACTGTTATACTGGAAGCCTTCCTGATGGAATATTATTAAATGTATGTATAATTAAATGTATTCATGAACCAAAGCTCATAGTGAGGATATCAAGGAAAGACACTGGTAAGAGAAAAATAACTGCTCTGCATTATGTTAGCCAGAAACAAACTATGATTTTATTAACGTAGAGTAGAATAAGATAAGATAAGATAAGATAAGATAAGATAAGATGAAATTTAAATGATCTCCGTGGGAAAATTGGGATGTTGCAGCAGCAAATAATATCAGGATACAGCAAAAAAAAGAAAGAAATATAACTAAGAATAGAAGAAATGGGGGGATTAAACATAATGCAACTGACAATCACAAGCAGTATTATCAAACAGTCGAGGTGCTGCTTGTCTCGGACCGGATACTGTGCCTGTGGTGTTTGGTGAGGCTCGCGGCTGCAGTTTTCAGCTTGGTTGGTGGCTGCTTGTTTTGCACAGAGGCGGTTCTAGAGTCTGATGGGGCCCCAGGCTGAAAGTCCCATCGGGCTTCTGACCGACTTTCGTTCATTATGGTCTCCAGAACACCCATCTCAATTCCTGGAATGAATCTTTTAAATATTCCTTACTTTTTATTTCATTTTGAATATTCTCCCAATTAGTTACTGAAAAATGACCTTATTAGTGTGCTTGCCGTAGGCAGAGCACACTCTTACTATCTTGCATACTTATTATTCTTTTTAGTGTGCTTGCCGTAGGCAGGGCACACTCTTACTATCTTGCATACTTATTATTCTTTTTAGTGTGCTTTCCGTAGGCAGGGCACACTCTTACTATCTTGCATACTTATTATTATTTTTATTCTTATTCTTCTTCCGGACAAAAGTTTAGGATGCATCTCCTCCTACAGTTTTTACAGTACATAGACATATTAAACATCAAAATGCGCGGCTCATTGAGGAATCGTGTGCTATTACTTTTCTAAGAGATCCGTCGTAAGCTCTTTGAGATATTAATGATTCAATGGCATTTTTAGACGCAATACACACCCATTGTAAAAGGATGAGAACCTGAGAACCGTGTGGACTCAATCACAGGATCACAGAGCCAGAAATGTAAGTTTGGTTTTGTCCTTGTTTCTCCGCGGAGATCAGGAGGCTCCCACTCAGTAGCTGAAGCTAAGGTAGAATCAGATCAGTATGGATGTATTTGGACTTTTATTCTGTATATTAAAAGTCTAGTGCAGAGTTTTTAATGGCTGGCTTGATGCATTTGGGACAGACGGACCGCGCCGTGGAGATCGGGAGGTACGTCTGGTTTCTCCCACACAGCAGCTGAATCTAACTGAAGCTAACGTACACACACAGAGTATGGTGGTTTCTGCGCGTCGGCCGACGCTTAACGGAGCTTCTCACGAGCTCAGTTTTTAAACTAGAGCGGAGCTTTTTTATTAGCGGAAAATAGACATCCAGATGAATACGTAGGTACCAGCCATGTTATGTAACATAGCTCCAAAGTCGGTGAAGTTTTTGACAAAGGTAAATGGGCAAGACTATTTTCAAACGGGTCCCTTGACCTCTCACATCAAGATATCTGAATGGCTCATTAGAACCGCAAGAGTCTTAGCTTTACAGCCATATCTGACATATGTCAGCTACATAGGGTATATGAGCTCCAGGGTACTAAAGACACAGTGTTCTGCATGCAGTGAAAAGATGTTATTCTCGCCTTTTTTTCTTTCCCTATTTCTGCACACTGTGGTACCGAAACAGTCATGGAATTGTAGAAATTGGGTATGGCTGCAAAGCTGAGACTCTTGTGAATACAAAGAGCCCAATTGCATTCATGTGTGATTAAATATGGCCTCATAGTAACCATTTCAATGTGATGACAGCATTTTTTATAACTTGACCTTACTGTATAAAATGACATGAAATGAAATGGTCGAGCTCATTCGTGTCAGTGCTTCGACACAGCCAGCAGATGGCGACAGAGACCATGAGGAACCATGGGCTTTCTGTCAGCCTCGGCGCCGACTTTGTGATGCGTTTAGGATCCTTGGAAAGCTGTGAATCTGTAGTTTCGTTCGATACCAAACATGTTGCTGTGCAGTGATGAGAAAAGTTTCCCAGTGCCTTTGAACACAACTGGCTCTGTTTACTGAGTCTAGTCTGTCAAAATGCTAACAATTGCAATGCTGCACCGCTTAGCAAAGCTAGTGAACGCCAAGTCTAAGGGCAGGGGCATTGCAAGGGCGGCAAGCACACTTAAATTTTCTTTAGAAAATTTAGCCTTTTCTAGTTTATTTATATTATCCTATCAGCTCTTTTTCAGATTAATATTCCATTTGATTAAGATTTAATTAGTTTCAAGGGCTGGTTTCACAAACCTAGCTTAAACTATTTATTTACATTATTTATATTAGATTTTAACTGCAGATTAGGATAAGAACAGAAGCAGCTGTTCTCCTTATCAAAAACTCCAGATGGAGGAACCAGATGGACAGAAAAAGTGAAAATGTGCAACATCACATGCATTGTTGTCTGTCATTACTAGAACTAATGATATGAATAAAACATTTCTGTTTCCAGAGGTCAGTACCAAAGGTATGAGGGGTGGAAGCAACAAAAATAATAAATTACACACTGAATCATTTAAAAAGCTATCAAATTAAAATGGTGGGTTGAATCAAATAAAATGCAATTAAATATTGAAGTGTTAAAACACTACCAAATTAAATGATTGCACAGTGATGAAATTAAATTATTTACAAATCAGTTTGTCTTTGCATTTGATCGCCTTGACATTTATTTATTCACAAGCCATTTCAACAATTCAATTTAATGCATTTCCAATCGCCACCGCTTCTTTTAATACATTGCTGCTTTCACCACCACATTTAATTTGATGCTGCTTTTAACGCCACTTTCATTCAATAGCACTTCTACCATGTGTCAATCAAATTGTCTCGTCCCGCCCACCAGTGTAGCGTAAACACTATGATCTATGCACTCAACGATCGACTGCACTTGACAGGTTTAGGTTTGTGTCATCTAGTTAGCGACAAAGATGCTACATGCCTTACTGATACTTTCCATTAATCCCATGCTCTCTGCTAGCAACAAAAGATAGTTAAAACCTTTTTTAGTTGTTTTAGTTATAAACTTTTCTAATCAGTCATAATGAATTATCTTCCTCACCACAGAGAGAGGAAGAGGAGTCATGGTGTTGTGAAGGAGCAGCTGTCCTGCTGTGCATTGTGTCAGGAGGTCCTGAGGGATCCAGTCTCTACCAGCTGTGGACACTGGTTCTGCAGACAGTGCATCACCTCATACTGGGACCAGTCTGGTTCATTAGGAGACTCCGCCTGTCCCCAGTGTGGAAAAAGAACCAGAACAAGACCTGGACTGCAGACACCCAGTCAAACCAGCATCGCACAAAGTAAGACTGGGGGTCTGTCTGCTGTTGTCACCATTTCTAAAACCAGGAAACAATAGCATATTTGTTAAACACTTGCTTATACATCTGCTTCTTCTCTTCCAGCAGACGGCGGTCCGCAGGAGGTTTTAGACGAGCATAAGATCAGTCTGAGGACGAGATGTGAATTTGTGACAGAAGGAACTGCTGAAGCAGGAACTGGAACCCCCCTCAACAGGATCTACACTGAGCTCTACATCACAGAGGGACAGAGTGAAGAGGTTAATACCCAACATGAGGTGTGGCAGCTGGAGACAGCATCCAAGATGAAGACCCTCCATGACACTCCAATCAAGTGCCACGACATCTTTAAACCCTTACCTGGCCAAGAGACACACATCAGAGTAGTTCTGACAAACGGCGTTGCTGGCATTGGAAAAACCTTCTCAGTGCAGAAGTTCACTCTGGACTGGGCAGAGGGCTTGGAAAATCAAGATGTCAGTCTTGTGATTCTGCTTTCGTTCCGGGAGCTGAACTTGATCAAAGATGAGCAGTACAGTCTTGTCATGCTGCTCCATGTTTTCCATCCAACATTACAGACGGTCACAGCAGAGAAGCTCTCTGTCTGTAAAGTTGTGTTCATCTTTGACGGCCTGGATGAAAGCAGACTTTTATTGGATTTCCAGAACAATGAGGTTGTGTCTGATGTCACACAGACATCATCAGTAGACGTGCTGTTGACAAACCTCATCGAGGGGAATCTGCTTCCCTCGGCTCTCCTCTGGATAACTTCCAGACCTGCAGCAGCCAATCAGATCCCTCCTACATGTGTTGACAGGGTAACAGAAGTACGAGGGTTCACTGACCCCCAGAAGGAGGAGTACTTCAGGAGGAGATCCAGTGATGAGGAGCAGGCCAGCAGAATCATCTCACACATCAAGGCATCCAGGAGCCTCCACATCATGTGCCACATCCCGGTCTTCTGTTGGATCACTGCTACAGTTCTGGAGCACATGTTGACTACAGACCAGAGAGGAGAGCTGCCCAAGACCCTGACTGAGATGTACTCACACTTCCTGCTGGTTCAGACAGAGAGGAAGAAGCAGAAGTATGACGAGAGACATGAGATGAGTCAACAGGAGCTGATGGAGACTGATAGGGAAGTTCTTCTGAAGCTGGGGAGGCTGGCGTTTGAACATCTGAAGAAAGGCAACCTCATGTTCTACCAAGAAGACCTGGAGGAGTGTGGTCTTGATGTCAGAGAGGCCTTGGTGTTCTCAGGAGTGTGCACAGAGATCTTCAAAAGAGAGTGTGTGCTCTTCCAGAGAACGGTCTACTGCTTTGTTCATCTGAGCATTCAGGAGTTTCTCGCTGCAGTCTACATGTTCCACTGCTACACAAACAGGGATGAGAAGGTACTGGAGACATTCCTGGGAAAAGGCTGGGGTGGATATGGCAGCAGGGTCCCATCCCTGTATGTCTTCCTGAGGAATGTCATGGAAAAAGCCCTCAAGAGTAAAAATGGCCACCTGGACCTCTTTGTCCGCTTCCTTCATGGCCTCTCACTGGAGTCCAACCAGAGTCTCTTAGGAGGCCTGCTGGGTCGGACAGAGAGCAGACCAGAAAGAATCCAGACAGCCATCAGCAACCTGAAGAAGATGAACAACTACGATACCTCTCCTGACAGAAGCATCAACATCTTCCACTGTTTGATGGAGATGAACGACCAGTCAGTACATCAGGAGATCCAACAGTTCCTGAAGTCAGAGAACAGATCAGAGAAGAAACTCTCTGTGATCCACTGCTCAGCTCTGGCCTACATGCTGCAGATGTCAGAGGAGGTTCTGGATGTGTTGGACCTGAAGGAGTACAAGACATCAGAGGAGGGACGACTGAGACTGATCCCAGCTGTGAGGAACTGCAGGAAGGCTCGGTTAGTCTTGGTGTCCTGTTTCACGTATGTGGCTTAAACAATCCAGGATAATTGGACGCGTGCCGTATCGAATTATCTAATCAGTTGAGCTCAGGCTTTGACCGTTTCACGAACGTGGATTAGGATTTTATTAGTCAATCCTGCATCCCTAATATTTGGACTCTTGTGCTTTCTGATAATGTCACCATACTGGAATATTAAAAGGTATATTATTTGTAATGACTTCCAAGGGCATCCGGCAATGGCAAGAAAGGCACCTGGCAACAGGCGAAAATCAAATATAAAAATATATTGCAAACAGATAGCCTCTTTACTGTAATTCTACACTTTCAACCAGGTAATGTCCAAGTAAGTGGACATTTTTTTTGCATCAGAATTGTCTCTATTACTCTGAATATTGTCTGAAGGTTATGAGACACTGTGCATTTATGCTGTGGATATAAAAAGCGAAGAAGCGAAGCCCAATACACAGCGTCTGTATGAACTCCACCACTGTTCAGGCTGTTAAGACTGTTAAGGCTGAGTTGGGATTGTGGAGTTTGTGATGTGCCGTCCTATAAATTGCTGCAGGTAATGTTCATACTATCCAGCTAACTTAAACTTAAACTTGAGTTTTTGCAGGTTTGGGCTTAAGGCTCTGTGCCGGGTAACACATCTGGCTAAACTGTGAACTCGCTTCGTGAAACGGAAAATCCTGGGTTTATGCCAAATTGTTAACTCAGTTAGCCACGTACGTGAACCAGGGCCCTGATCACACTCATTCTACTACTCACACTTTTACTACTCACACTGCACACTCTATTCCTACTACTCTCCTACTCAACACTCACTCTATCAGATTGTAATGTCTTTTCAGAGTTTTATTTCTAGGTATCTTCCAATTAAGGGGTGAAGGGGGGTTAATACAGCTCAGGAGCTTCAGGCTGTGGTTAAAATGTTTAAAATTAAATGTGGCTAAAAAGACTGTTGTTATTATTAATATTATTAATATCATGAATATTATTATTATTATTATTATTATTATTATTATTATTATTATTATTATTATTATTATTATTATCATCATTGGTATATTCATTCAGCATAAATAAGTTATTGGTATGCTTGTTCTCAGCTCTGTTTTGATAATAACTGATTTTACATTAAATCTGTAATCACAGACTCTCTGGCTGTAAACTCTCAGAGACTCACTGTGAAGTCCTGGCCTCAGCTCTGAAGTCCGACCCCTCCCATCTGAGACAGCTGGACCTGAGTCACAACGACCTGCGGGATTCAGCAGTGAAGCTGCTGTCTGCTGGACTGGAGAGTCCACACTGCAGACTGGAGACTCTGAGGTCAGACAGCATTTTTTCAGTTCTGTGTTCATATGGATGTTATATGAATATCGTGGTGACATTTAATTTAAAGAATGCAGGAGCTGGAGATGTGAAACTTCAGGCGAGGTGCAGACTGTCTGAAGAAGGTGTCAGATGAAAAGATGGAGAAATTGTACTCTCTATTACAAAGTGTCTGTTAAAAACTTAGGCTGTTCTTTCTCAGTCAAATTAGAGTCACATTAACACAAATTAACAATACAATACATTTTTCAGCTCAGTGATGATATGTAAAACCTTAACAGATCTGATTGGATTTTGACACATTGAATGGCTTCAAGCAGGTTTCCAGTCGAGGCAGAATGTATTTTTAGCAACATGCTTTAATCTCCATTTCCTCCAATTCTGAGATTGATCTCAGAAATATTTTTTTCATGTGGCCCTAATCCTCTTCTGTACTATTCAGATTGAGGTCCTGCAGGTTGTCAGAGAGCAGCTGTGCTTCTCTGATCTCAGCTCTGAAGTCCGACCCCTCCCACCTGAGAGAGCTGGACCTGAGTTACAACAAGCTGCAGGATTCAGCAGTGAAGCTGCTGTCTGCTGGACTGGAGAGTCCACACTGCAGACTGGAGACTCTGAGGTCAGACAGCATATATAATTATGAACTAACATTAATTTTATATGAATATTGTGGTGGAACTTAATTTGAGGAAGTCTGTATAGAGTTCCATCTGAAATCAGGCTTAGGTCTCAAATTGTCTTCATATTGTTTTCACACAATCCTTGTGTATTCAAATGAATAATGATGAACTTTGGTGATGACAGTCTCCATAGTTTTAAAGATACAGGGGTCCAAATCGGCTCCAAAATGGCCTCCATCTGGGAAAACTTTGATGTGAGTGAGTTGGAGGCAGTAAAGGAATTAAAGATCTGATTTTTATTGTGATAATTACACAGAACGTACAGAGCACATAATCACCAAGGTATTGATTGAACTATGGATAACCAATGTTTTAAAAATATTTTCTTTTGTGTATCTTCAGGGATAAAAAGTCACATGTGGGCATATTAGTACACTGTTGTATCTTTCACAATTTAAGCATGATGGTATGTAGTTAATGTATACAACGTTTTATCATCCTTATGAAGTTCCTTCATGGTAAAAAATAATTGTTCTATCATAATTTATATAATCCAGTTATAGTGGGGGGGCTGCGAGCCGAGCTGTTTGCTCAGCTTGTTTCTCTGATAACTTAAGATCCAGACGTCCGATGACTAAAATCCTTCATCCGGTTAAAAGATATAGTTAAAAACGACCAAGATCTAAAAAGTGACGGTGACGTGACTTGAAACAGTAAGAAAGTAGTCGGTTGGAAATGTTTTAATGTCCGGCCATCCGGCCGACAGCCGGCGCTTATGGAAAACTCTGAAAGGGGATATGACGCCATTGACAGGCGACCAAATGAAACGCACCGTTACCTTGAATAAAATTACGGATTTCTCTGGGTTTGAACATTGTTGGAAACATTTGGGATTACACAACTCAAAAAAATATATAACATAGGTCTAGTCGTTTTTAGATATTTTAATGCGGAAATGTTACATATTGTACCTTTTAAAGTTCTGCATGGTGCAGTTTCTTTAATGGAATTGCTCAACTATTTGGATTTTTTCAGAATTATATTCTTCAGTCACTTCACATTCAGATGTCATTTTAAATTTCCTCTCAGCTGTATATCTCCTGTAGCCTGTATTACTGAGCCCAGGTGAGGCAGAGTTACCTGGATTATACGATTCACAGAAAGATATTCAGAGAATAGAGTTTATTTTCAGCCCGACAGCAGGGGCTCTATGGATGACACTGTCGGTCGGTCGCTCTGTTCATCACTTCTGGTCACGTGGTGAAAGTGTGCCGCAGGGAGTCAGACTGAAGACTCTCAATCAGGAGACTAGAGTTCGATTCCCGGCAGGAACGCTTCCACCAAGTTCAACGTCGCGGCTGTTAGACTCTTAGTCTTGTTTTCTTAAAATTGGTCTTGATGGGAGTCGACCGCCGAATTTGGGTCACTAGAACGTTTTATTATAGTGCATTATGTATTTCAGTTTTTGGTGTGTTATTTCAATAATGTGTTCACTGAATGACTGTTAAAGATGAACTCAGTTAAAACGAACAAACAAAACTGAACCAAAAATCTGTGAAAAAGTTGTGTGTGTTCCTTTGTCAGACCGGGTCTTTATATATTAAAGTCCTACCAGTTGTTTGACATCTTTGTGGAAAGTTTGGTCATGGGGCGAGGAAGAACTGATGAACTTTTCACACTGATTGGCCAAAGGGGGGCGTGGCAGTGGGCGTTGCTTCTCATTAAAACCACATAACTTCTGAACGGATTCACGTAACACCATCAGAGCAACAGAGCTCATTTCCTGTTTAGACATAAAACTTGGTCCAATGATAGAAGAGCAGCTCTAAACAGATATAGTGCTGATTGGTTGTTGTGATAATCGGCTAAAATGCTGAAAAGTGTTCATCTCTTAATATGAAACAAGTTGGTAATGTGGAACGGAAGAAATTATTAACTTTTGTTGAAAATCCCACATGTGGAACTGACATATATTGACAACTGCAGAGTGTTAGTGGAGGTGTGAGCTCTACTGAGTGCCATCTAGTTTCTAAAAGTCATTTCAATGCTGACTGAGAACAGTGACCCCTGCTGCCTAAAGGCAATATTTCATCAGAATATACATTAAAACAGAGCTTGTAACTGAGATGGTTATTTCATCATGGGTGAACAAATATGCACATATGTGATTTTCCACCAATGAAGATTTACCAGAAAACATGTTTTTAATGGGTTCAGTACATAAATAGCTTGATTTTTAGTAATCCATAGGTTCTTGGTGGCTACACCAGCAATCCAACTCAAATTCTGCTTTTTGCCACAATTTTTTCCAGAGAAACTGCCATCTGAAAATATGGTCCCAATAGAAATTGGCCGTTCTGGACCTTAACTAAACCTTTATTTATTTTAAACTACTTGGCATTCAAGGCCCAAACTCCAGATTTATTCATATGTGAGGTATAGGTTAAAGAATGTGTTCAAGGAAAATTAACCAATTCTGAGACATGAAGGTTTGACAGCCTGTCTGATTTCAGATGGAATGACTCTATAAGACCGATATTATGCTGATCCACACTGACAAAATGGTAAAGTCCATTGACTAGGACATAACAATGTTGAGCTACACATTTAAAACCTGAACTGATATAACTGGATTATGAAACCAGATTGTTGCAAGCATTCAGGAATATTTTATAGCTGCATGTTTTATTCTGTATTCAGATTGTGTTGCTGCAGCTTGTCAGAGAGCAGCTGTGCTTCTCTGGCCTCAGCTCTGAAGTCCAACTCCTCCCATCTGAGAGAGCTGGACCTGAGTAACAACAAGCTGCAGGATTCAGGAGTGAAGCTGCTGTCTGCTGGACTGGAGAGTCCACACTGTAGACTGGAGACTCTGAGGTCAGACAGCATATTTTACATAATTTTCAGTTCTGTGTTGATGTAAATGTTAAATCAATAATATGAATATTGTGATGACATTTAATTTGAAGACATCTGTCTGGTGACATACTGATCAACACTGACTAGCTTAATGGTGAAGCCCATTGATAAGGTAAGATAAGATAAGATAAGATAAGATAGCACTTTATTGATCTCCTTGGGGAAATTCAGGACTTTGGCATAGTGCATGTTGAGCTTTAAAACCTTTAAAACCTTAATATTATGAAGAAAAACCTCCACTCACTAATTCACTCTTCAGTCTCTACTTGTTTATTCAAGCAGCAACATGTTGTCATTAATATTAGTGAGTGCTGGTTTTTCTTTGTTATGTTTTTTTGAACCTGGCAGCCTGTTGGGTTCAGGTGTTTTGAGTTGAGCGCACCATTTTCACAAATTTTATATTTAAAACCTTGATTGGGTTATGAGACATTGGATGGTTTAAAGCAGGTTTTCTATCCAGGAATATTTTATTTTATAGCTACATGTTTTATTCTTTATTCAGATTGAGGTCCTGCAGCTTGTCAGAGAGCAGCTGTGCTTCTCTGGCCTCAGCTCTGAAGTCCAACTCCTCCCATCTGAGAAAGCTGGACCTGAGTAAAAACGAGCTGCAGGATTCAGGAGTGAAGCTGCTGTCTGCTGGACTGGAGAGTCCACACTGTAGACTGGAGACTCTGAGGTCAGACAGCATTTTTTCAGTTCTGTATTGATGTGAATATTATATGAATCCAGATTTATTCATATGGTTGGTTAAAGAATGTGTTCAAAGAAAATGGACCAATTCTGAGACATACAGAGGTTTGACAGTTTGTCTGATTTCAGATGGAGTGACTGAGGCCGATATTATGTTGATCCACACTAACAAAATGTCCATTGACTACGACATAACAATGTTGAGCTACATATTTAAAACCTGAACTGATATAATTGAATTATGAAACTGGATTGTTGCAAGCATTCAGGAATATTTGCTACATGTTTTACAATATTAGCTACATGTTTTATTCTTTATTCAGATTGTGTTCCTGCAGCTTGTCAGAGAGCAGCTGTGCTTCTCTGGCCTCAGCTCTGAAGTCCAACCCCTCCCATCTGAGAAAGCTGGACCTGAGTTACAACGAGCTGCAGGATTCAGGAGTGAAGCTGCTGTCTGATCTTCTGGAGAGTCCACACTGCAGACTGGAGACTCTGAGGTCAGTAGAGGGTTGGAGTCAGTCCATGTTGACAAGGTCCATTGGTCGGTCTGTTAGTGGCAGCATTGTGCTAAACACAGTTAGTTAGAAGTCTATCTGACCCTAGACAGAGACACACAGTGGCAGAATATCTGACCACTGTGACCAACAGCAAAGAAATCCCTAACGAGGTGCAGGCTCTGTGCTCACAAGCTGCCTGTAGAAACAGGTTAACACAGGCAGACCTGGCAACCCAGGGAGAGCAGGTTGTGCCTGTTCTGCTGTCAGGGAGAGACAGAGACAGAAAGTCACTTCCTGTTACACTGTGACAGATACAAAGACATGAGACAGACTTATTTTGAGAGGAGAGGTAGAATTTACCCAGAGTTCAACCTGCCTGATCCTCTCAAACTGCCCTGCTGTGTGGGGAGAAAAGTCAGTGTGCAGCATCAGCTGCTAAATTTGTAGATTGCTGTCACACTTTAAGGGAAGAGGGACACACAGCTGGATGAGAAATGTGAAGAATAATATATGAATGTGTGGAAAGTTCTGTTTTTAATTGGCTAATACCATATTTTGCGGGTTTATGTTTAACACAAACAATGATAGTCAGTAGACAGTGGAGGCACAGCAACACACACACACACACACACACACACACACACACACACACACACACACTAATACATGGGAGGGGATGGGATTCTTTTTCTGAAGTGTTGGTTAATTGATGATTCATTTCTTGTTACATGCTTTGGCAATATTGTTTGTTTGTGAACTGTCATGCCAATAAAGCACCTTGAATTAAATTGAATTGAATTGAATTGAATTGAATAGTATCAAACCAAAGATCCAGCATTTCCTGGTTAATCCCCAACCTTATCAATGGCTGCTCTTCTCAGTGAAGGTGTCGGCCAATCAGATCAGCCAGAAGCATGTGTTGAGTCGACCTGCAGATGACTGTTGTTGTTGTGTTCGTCCCTACAGGCTGAATTCAACCTGGATGCAGCTGACAGCCTGACAACATGTGAGCATTGACACAGCATGAACACACTATCTCTTGCTCTCTCACTCTTTTATACACACACACACACACACACACACACACACACACACAGCTTAATCTATGTTCTTATCTGTCTAAGTCTTCCTTCTATTCTTTCTACTGGATGTTCTGCATCACTGATTGAGAGGTGATGAAGTGAGTCTTAGTAAATGTTGATTTCTGATGTCAGTTGTGTGTCTTCTTCTCCCATCAGATGCCTGTCATCTCACTCTGGATCCAAACACAGCAAACAGAAACCTCGATCTGTCTGAGGGAACAGAAAGGTGACGGTGGTGAGAGAGGAGCAGTCAGATCCGGATCACCCAGAGAGGTTTAACCAGCAGCTTCAGGTTCTGTGTAGAGAGGGTCTGACTGGGCGATGTTACTGGGAGGAGGACAGGTTAATATAGCAGTGACTCACAGAGGAATCAGAAGGAGAGGATGGGGTCTAACAGCTACACTGCCAGACACAATGGGAAGTCCACCATCATCTCTGTCTGTTCCTCTGGATCTAACAGAGCAGCAGTGTATCTGGACTGGTCTGCTGGGACTCTGTCCTTCTACAGACTCTCTTCTGACAAACTGAGACTCCCATTAGCAGGTGGTGCAGATTACATTGGTGCCAGTGTTAGCTTGTTTAAATTAAAAAATTATTGTTTAAACTCAAAAACGGTTACAGAACGCAATGCACCCAGTGGCATTAGAGAGACAAACATATGTAGATGAAAATGGTTCAGTTTCATGATTGGATGTTTTTGATCATCTATATCTATCTATATCTATATCTATATAGATATAGATATATATATATATCTACATTTTCCAAAAATTGAGATCAGTGATGGCTCATCAGACTTTCCTCTTGATTACTGATGTCATTAATGACCCTCCCTCTCTCCTGATTTGCTGTTTTCCACTGTCTATATACGATGGGCATAGGAACAATTATAAAATGTAAATTTGTCCCACCCACTTTTTTCCAAGTCCTGTCGTCATATTTTAATTTCCGTATTTATCAGACAAAAAACCCGCAGTCAAGTGATCACAAATGTCTTTGGGACCCAGTGGAATCCCAGCTTTTTGTAGCTTTCTTTCTGAATGACAGCACTTTCACCCAATGAGAGCGATCCACAGAACTTGAATGGATAGAACGGTCCAGGCCCTTTTCGCATCGTCATGGTAACAGCTTCCACATAGAGAGCCTAAGTCCCTCCCCTTCCGGTGGACCACCATGGGACCTTATTTCAGAAAAAATATGTACGGTAGTCAACGGCGAGAGACAAATAATTGTTTGATCCTGTTTGAATTGTGCCATGAATTACACATATGATGTTTTGTCAATTTAAAAGATAATTTTGCAAGTCAAGAAAGTCGCAGTTTGTCGTAAAACTGTTGAAGTATAAGACTGTGAAAATACGTAATTAGAAAGACTACACACCCAAAAGTGGCGTAAGTGACGTCATAACTTCCTCTCTCCACAAGCTACCCAGAGCTGAAGCTCAGTCCCTCTCAGACAGCAGGAGTATTATACACAACCTGGAAGGTAGACAGGAAGAACAGATTTAAACTGGTTTAGGATAGTTTTAGTACAGTGGGGGCTAACATTAGCGATGCCTGTGTGTTTCTTATGTTTCCTTCCATGTTGGTGTCGGTGACGTATATCGTGCGAGACGAGAGATGTAGTTCACTGAGCGGTTTCACACAAAACTAAACGTTACTTTACTGTTTTACGACAAACTGCGACTTTCTTGACTTGCAAAATGATCTTTTAAATTGACAAAACATCATATGTGTAATTCATGGCACAATTCAAACGGGATCAAACAATTATTTGTCTCGCTGTTGACTACCGTACATATTTTTTCCAAAATAAGGTCCCATGGGGGACAGCGGAAGGGGAGGGACTTAGGCTCTCTACTGAGAAACAGGTTCATTACAACTTCCTGTTGCCAGCTTTGGCCTTCACTAAATCGCTCCACAACCTGCCAAAAATGAACATTGGTGAAGTAGGCTACAAAGACTATTTTTGTTGACTCCTGGATCTAAGTTAGAGTTCTTCACTAGATGCTGGAAAATGAACATGTCAAAATGGATTGAGAGTGTTTTTGGTTCATGACACCACACACACAGCTTTGAATGGACCTCAAGACACAAAATAAAACAGTGGAGAGTGGAGGACATGGAGCTTTAAAAGTAGTCGATTTGGCGGGAAAACCGCAGACCTGGCAACCCAGCCCACAGTCTCTCTGGATAGACAGAGCCTTCCCACAGCATTCACTCACATCTCTACTGTGTATCGGTCCTATAGCGCACTCTAGTGGCCGACACACAACATTACACTTACAGTATTAATAGATTGGCAATCCGCCCAACTGCACAACTGAAAAAATACTGTGCAGTGAAATTCGTTTTATGTTTTACTTTCCTTTGTATGATGATGTGAGACACAGTTTGTTCTATGAAGTCTGTGACCTTGATTTGTTTTCTTTGGAGGACGGACCGAGACTTGAACTGATCCAAAATCAGTGTTTAGCACTGCTCAGTGTGTGTATAAATCTTGGAGAGAAGACAGAGTTTTTTGTTCACAAAAGATGGCTAAGTAAAGATAAATTTATGTTTTGTTTTGTTCTGGTTTGAGAGAAGCATAAGAACTCCAGTTAAGACTAGTTAACCTTCTGTAGATATGATTTCTACATTGAGTATGCATTCATTTGTACATTCCATACGTTTGCATGTAGCCTATTTTGCTTTTTCTGTTTGATCTTTCATTGTATCTGATTAATATTGTGTCTTATAGCCCATGTGGGCTGGGCTCCCTGTGGTGCATGACACATAAATAAACACTAATCAATTAAAAATCACTATATACTATTTATCACTCACTGACAATATAACAGTCAATTACCTGCAATGAACAACTAACATAGATGGATACACAGGTCTCTCTGGATAAATAGAGCCTTCCAAAAAAAAAAGAAAAGAAAGTACAGCATGAGCATATTTGTTACAGATATTATTAAAGGGATATTCAATCAAAATGCTTTTGACAATTTGAAATAGTGGTTGCGTCACACTGTGGCAAAAAGTCTGGGCAATGCAGCACTATAACCATCAATTAAAGAAAGATGTATTTTTTTTTCTTCATTAGGGGGATGTTCACTAATGAAGATAAGTGAAGTGTCTGCAGGTTGTAGAAATATCTCATGTTGTTTGGTTCTGAGACCACAGCTAAACCTTGTCTTACATTTTGTCCAGTTGTATTCAGCAACTGCAGTTAGTACTTTATAGACTTGATGTTCTAGGTGACATTATGTACAAGTTCTTCAGATGTTATAAAGATTTGCCTGTTGGTCCATCCATCCCTGCCTCTGTCAAAAATAAATAAGTAAATAAAATGAGTTTGCCTCACATATCTTGTTGGACCACATGGTATTTTAGAACAGTCATCACTGGTAAGTTTCTGAACTGATATTGTGTCTGCAGTTGAATAACAGATGAAACTGCAGCCAGTAGAGCCAGAGGGAAGGAGAAGCTGCTGCTAACTTCTGATCCAGCTGAGAGAAGCTGGACGATGTTGGGTTAGTTTGATCTGTCTACTGTGAGTTCTTTACCGGAGCATTAAGGGAGGGAAATCAAACATACATCTCTTCATGTCGGTGTTTTAATTAACTAACCGACTGGAGACACCTAGTGGACAATCTGAGTGGCAGCAGTTTGAAATGGCGAACAGCCTCTTTTGACAGTAATTACAAAAAAAATCCTCAAACACAAAAATGTATAAAATGAGTTTCCTTAAATATCCATCTCGGTAAAATATTTCCTACATTAAAACTATCGATAAGGAACATCTGAAGTCAAATCCAGACAAGGACTGACTGCAACACCAGTGGCAAAGTCAGAATCACATCAGCGTAATTTCAATTCACTAATACCTCTACGAATCAGTAATTCTATTTCATTCATTTACATTAATTCACCCCGTAATTCATGGGATAATCCCCATAAAATTAATTAAGAGAGTTATTAATATGAATCAAGTTGGTAATGTGGAATGGAAAAAATGATTAACTTTTGTTGAAAATCCCACATGTGGAACTGACATATATTGACAACTGCAGAGTGTTAGTGGAGGTGTGAGCTCTACTGAGCGCCATCTAGTTTCTAAAAGTCATTTCAATGCTGACTGAGAACAGTGACCCCTGCTGCCTAAAGGCAATATTTCATCAGAATATACATTAAAACAGAGCTTGTAACTGAGATGGTTATTTCATCAGAATATACATTACAGTTTTTCACAATTGCTTACACACATTTTCTGAAACTAGGGCTCATTTTCTCAAAACTCTTAACACAAAACACAAAATCACGAACACAAAATGCAAAACTCCACAAATCACTGGCAAAATGAAACACTTCATTCAAACTAGTATGTCAGCTAGTGTGTGTGAGGAGGGAAAGTCCGAGGACATCTGGTGGCTGGTAGGAGGATGGCAGGACTGGGGAGTGAAAGGAGTGGTTGACCACGAAACAGGAGCAGATCATGACACAGGCCACGCTCTCTCTCAAATTTAAAAATGAATAACTTCAAAACGACAGTAGATATCAACAACCTTTTAACAACTTTTAATGAGATAGGTCTGTAGTTGCTACATAAAAATTTTGGTGGTGATCGGTCAAACGGTGTAGGAGGAGATGTTAAAAATGTGTTTTTCAAAACTTTCAAAATATCTCAAAAACTTTCCAGGCGGACCTTGAGGGTGCAAATGGCAAAGTTGTAGAGTTAGGACACCTGCATATGTGCACCAAGTTTCGTGAAAATCGGACTTACGGTGTGGAAGTTATGGCCTTTAACGTAAAACCTTTATTATAGCGCCACCTTCAGGCCGATTGGGTTCATTTTTCTGGACCTAGTAATGGTTACCAATAGCTGTCATTAGGCCAAATTTGATGTCTCTGCGATGTACCAACTCACGGGAATTTGCGCCAACGTCGATGAACAATAATAATAAACCAGCACAAAAGCAATAGGGTTTCAGCCCCTTCAGGGCTTACAGCAAAAGAAATACCAAGTACAAACTTCTACTGTTCTACAAATTCTTCTACTTCAACAAATCTTTTGCACAAGTGAACGTCTGCTTTCTCCAAACGTGATCTCACAAAAATACGTGAAATGAATACAACCTCTTAAACAGCAATTTACATGTTGTGGACACGTATTATGGGAAAAAAAAACGTTCTTTCACCACGATCTTCTCGAAACAATTCGTACAAACAGCACCACACAATGGATTACCTGCAAAAGCCCGTAACTTGCTCAAAATCCTTAGTCTATCTCTCAAAAGTAAATATTTATGTCAGTGAACATGTCAGTGAACATGTCAGTGAACATGTCAGTGCCATCAGAATGACAAGTCCTTATGTCACTGTTTACAAACAAGATAGTCAAAATGCTTAGCCATGTTGTCAATATAACAGTGACTCTGTAAGTATTTCTGATGTAAACTATGGCTAAGGTTTTGATGACAATGATTGAAAATGCACAAGGCTGCACTTTTTCTGTATGGCATATTTCAATTTCAACAGTACAAAGTTACACATTACTGTATGTGGGAGATCGATTGCAAGAGATTGGACAGGATTCACATTTACGCTTTTACTGTTTGTACTGTAATTTGTTGACAGACCATGTCATTGTGATACAGAAAAGTTTCACAGCACTGCATAGCACAAAGGAAAAAAATACAAAATTAGAAATGTAAACATAGGAAACTCCCCTTAGGCAGAACTGTACATGCAGCGCTGTATGGGGAGTTACAGTGCGGTCTTTCTACACCTCCTGACGTTCCTGCCTGTCTGCTATTTTAGAGAACTGGTTGATCATTGGTTGATCTAACGCTTCACACATTCCCCTTCATTAGTGAAAGTCAAGATTCACCTGAGAGCAATTCATCAATTCAGGACACATTTACAAAAAAAGTCTAATAGAAAAGTATAGAAAATATGCTTGACAGATTATGACAACTGGTTCAACCATTTTGCATGTAATGACTTATGCAATGAACTAATGCCTAGATGTTTTGGGGGGTAAGACTATTCAACAGAGAACCAGTATAATACATTTTGATCAACATGACATGAGCAATTGATAATGTAGGAAACAGCAGACAATTGTACATAATCATTTGCATGAATGTGCCAAAGCATTTGCAATTTGTTCAAAAGAATGAGAAATTGCTTTTATGATGTGCACAAGTGACTGGATGATGTGGAGGTTGAACAAGTAGTTTTGAGAATTTCAATTCTGATCTGAGAAAAGTACCAAAGCGACTGAGAAAAACTGTAATAATAAATAAATAATAAATAATAAATGCCATATAAGGTTAGGGGTCCGGCCCATATGTCGGGAAGCTTCATTCATAAAAATGACACGGAAGACTAAGGAGAAGTCTACCAGCTCTGAGACTGAAGTCCTACTATCAGAAATAAGTCAACCAAAGCATATAATATTTACTGTAATGTAATTCAATACTGGAATCAAAGGCCCTGCTAAAGCCAAGGAATGGGAAAAAATAACTTGTGCTGTTACAGTAATGCAGTGTCGTCTGTTGTGCGTTCCCTTACGAAAAACAACTATAGTATTCCTATACTACATTTTAGATGAATACTAAATAAATATCCCAACAAAGCTATAATTCCCTATAGGAATATTATAGTGATACTACAGAAGACGAAAATACCATGATATGGTCACTATAAACTCACTAGTGAGTATCACAGACACTCTAAGTCCCTATCGGAGTATTATAGGAATATTATAGGACTATAGTGATTTGTCGTCAGGGCACCGTCACAGAAATAAAAAAAGAAATGGCTTGACATGAAATTAGATGCAAAGAGCACAGACAGATGAAAGAATAGGCCGATACCTGCCGTAACTGGTGATGTGTCAGGAGGAGGATGTTGCCCTGGACAACGACTTGCAAGCTGCTGCAGCATGTGATGGTACAGGCTTGGAAATATAGCTAAAGTTGCATCAAACATAATTACTGATTAATCCAAGCATGAAAATAGTCAAGTAAATTGTCACGTAACCATCGCGGCATTTTGGTGGTGTGAGAAGTTCGTTGAGTCTGACAGTCTGTTTACACGCTTTCTGCTAACATAGCCGTTAGCGAACTCACTTTGCCGACAATATGCCAGGCAAGTGCAGCTTCAACAACAGAAGGCTTTTTAAGGAAAAGTACCAAGTATGGCTGGCAAGAGACCCAAGACTGTAAAACCTTCGATATGTGGAGTCTGGGAGAGGCGGCGCTCACCAGCCAGGTGAAGGGGAGCAGCAGACGCAGCCGCTGCTGCAGGAAGCGCAGCTCCTATCAGTGAGTTTATTAAGTGCTGTGCTGCAAAGACATCCACCGACGCTACTGCAGTTTCCACCGCGAAGAAACAGACAAGTGTATAGTTTCAACCAAAAACAAAGTCATCAATACGGCAGCATATTGATTCCACAGTGGGGAAAAAAAAATCGGCTCAGCATCTCGTTATAAAGAGAAACCTTTCTTGTTATAACGAGATCTTTTTCTCGTTATAACAAGATATTTTTACGTTATAATGACATATTTTCTTGTTATTACAACATACTAACTTATGTCATTATAACGAGAAACGTTTCTCGTTATAATGACATACCAACATATCTCGTTATAAGGAGAAACCTTTCTCAGACTGCAGCGCAGTGGAGCTTTTCTCATCCAAACTGACTCAGCGAACCCGTGCACAACAGACCGTGAACTTCGACCCCAAACGATGATTTTTAGTTCAGGCTGTTTTACTGATTCATTATTGGAAGAATTTCACAAGACAAAGGCTTTCATTACAAAGATTATAGATATGATCATAAATATTTGCAATAAAAATACATTCTGGCCCCGCCCATTTTTTCACTTTTGAACACAGCTAAGTTTAGAATATAATTAATGCACATGTACTTATGAGTCATGTCATTTATTTGTCATGATTATTTTACATTCTAAGATGAAATAAAGGTTGAGAAATTCTGACACAAATGAAGACGTTCAGGTTGTTTTCTGACCAGCAGACTGAAGGAGCTGCTGCATGAAACTTCAACAGAATCAGTCAGAGAATAAACTGATGTAGCAACACTGCTGTGAAGTGACGCTGTCAGACTGAACCGGATCGAAGTCCTGTGAAATACTTCATGCTCCTCTTGTTTGGCCCAGTACTAAATACTGGCTGGCATGTGATGACAAACTAGGAACAAATTCACCTTACAACACACAATAATATTAATGCTAATATTGATGAGAAAAAGAGAAGGGCCTTTAATTTTAAACAGGAACAGGCAGGACTGAAACTCCCGGAGGAACAGGAACAGGAAGTGGGAGGAGCTGAAAGGTATAAAGGTCAAACTTTAGTTTCATTTTGTCAGACGGAGAGAGACGGAGAGAGACGCAGGTTCACCTCAGCTTCACCTCAGCTTCACCTCAGCTTCACCTCAGCTTCACCCTCTGACTGACAGGTAAAAACTCCTCCAGCTCTAATTCTCTCTGGCTGAAGCAGATGGAAAACCGTCGCCTGTCGAGCTGCTCGGGTTCCACTTCCTGGATCTGAGCTGACGCTGCGGGTTTTCAGCTTGTACAGACTTGTTTTTATGCGGTGTAGCTACAGCAGACAGACAGACAGACAGTCAGACAGACAGGCAGACAGACAGACAGGTAGACAGGCAGACAGACAGACAGGTAGACAGGTCTTTCCTCTGTTGTACTGCAGTTTTGCTGATAAGAAACGTTTTCCTATGATTGTCCAGTCGCACCCAGAGGCTGAACTCTGGAGGAAGGAGACACTCACACGCACACACACACACACACACACACACACACCCACACACACACGCACACACACACACACAGACAGACGGATTTCTTCTTCTGGGCAAGTTGCCGCTTGAATCCTCTCTCTCTTCTTCTGTTACCTTTCAACGTAAACATCACTTCTGGCTGTATAGCTTCCTTCAGGCTCATGTTTAGGTTGAGTTCAAGTTTATATATATATATATATGTATGTAGGGCTTAAAAAAACAGTTTGTACCAAAGTGCTGCACAGAAATCGGTTATAAAAGACGAAGAATAAAAATGCAAGAAGAATAACACATAAGAGCAGAAAAATAAAATAAGTAGACACACACACACACACGCACACAATCATGAGTATACATACATCCAAAAACACCTCATCAATCAAAGCAGTTCAGGTTGAGTTTATCTGCACAGTTAGTTCAGTTTTAGCGTTTTCACAAAGGCTCATTTTTATTTTTATTTCAGTTTAGGACAAACCTTAGTTTGATGGTAACCGAACCGCTCAGCTACAGAGGAGGAAAGTAACTCAGTACATTCACTAAAGTTCTGTACTTCAGTTCTGAGGTTCTGACTCTTTACTGAGTATTTTCATCCTGTGAGACTTTCTGCTTTTCCTCCGCTACATTTATCTGACAGCTGGAGTTACTAGTTACTTTGCAGAATAAGGTTTTACACGCAAAACATACGATAAGCTCATAAAATATGTTGCATTGTTAGAGTTTAAACTCCAACAGTATCTGCAGCAGTTAGACGACAACATTAAAATACTTCTGACAGGTTCATGCTTCAATAATTTAACTCTCTGACAGAATGACGACTTTCACTTTTCATACTTCAGTTCTTTTTACTGCTGATACTTCTAGACTTTTACTGAAGTAAACTTTTGAATGCAGAACTTTTACTTTTACTGAAGTATTTTTCCATCATGGTGTTGATACTTTTACTGAAGTAAAGGAGTTGAGGACTTTTTCCACCGCTGTCAGGTATTGAAGCAGTAATTAAAGATGAGAAAACAATATTTTTAGTTGTAGTTGAAGTCATTTATAATGAATCAGCGTGTGTTGTATGTGTGTGTGTGTGTGTGTGTGTGTGTGTGTGTGTGCGTGTGTGTGTGTGTGTGGAGGCTGAAGCTGGAACATGACTGCTCTGTGGTTTAGCTTCTCACTGTCTTCTCCTCAGGTTTACTCATCAGGTTTGACCCTTCGCTGTGTTGATCCAGTCTGGATGAACTACCAGCTGCTTTACTGATGACAGCAGATTATTATATCACAGTCTGTAAGACTCTGGGAGTTTATTCTACAGAAATATACAGTGATGATCATGATGTTTACCTTTCCTATATTAGTTTGATTACCTTTCTTTGGCATTGTTCCGCCAACTGCTGCTGTGGCACCTGAGGAGATCAATTAAGTGCAATCTAATCTAATCTAATCTAATCTTATTTTATCGTATTTTATGAATGCAACCTGCTACCAGTGTACATCTTAAAGAGTGAATCATCAAATTTGTATGTGAGCAGTGAGATTGAATGTTGGCATTTGAGTCTGAATTTTTATAAACTGAACTTGTATTTCCTTGTTTGAAAGTCAGATTTTCAATATTCTGTTTCATTTTTAATTGAAACAGCTTCAAAATTATTATGTGTAGTACTAATTTGTAAACTGTACCCAACATTTCAAAGCCACATATTCAAATTCAACTCTCCAAAGCTTTCAGACTGGGTTTGGCTCAGGACAAGCAGTAGCTTGCAGATAGAATCGGGGGGGGGGGGGGGGCGTACATACAAATATGTAAGTTTTGTCTAATGTTTTTTTCTTGTGTTTTTCTAAATTGACCTACCAGGATGCCTTTCCTAACTTCTTTACCTGCAAATTACTGACAAACACATTAAAACAGCGACTCTCCTCGCTGTAACTCTCACTCTGGATGTGAAAGTTTCAGTTCCTCCTCTGAAAAGATTTTCTTTAACGTCGGGTCGAAGCAGCAGAACTGGTTTCTGGTGCCGTGTCCTGAGGCAGCGGCAGGATGTTTGACTGAGAGCCTCAGAGTTACAGACTGTGATGTAATGATATATAACACCGTCCACATTAATTATTCAGCGGCTCGCTGCTCGCTCAGATCAGATCAGATCAGATCAGATCAGATCAGCTCAGATCAGATCAGATCAGCTCAGATCAGATCAGATCAGATCAGCTCAGATCAGATCAGATCAGATCAGATCAGATCAGATCAGCTCAGATCAGATCAGATCAGATCAGATCAGCTCAGATCAGATCAGATCAGATCAGCTCAGATCAGATCAGATCAGCTCAGCTCAGATCAGATCAGATCAGCTCAGATCAGCTCAGATCAGATCAGATCAGCTCAGATCAGCTCAGATCAGATCAGATCAGATCAGATCAGATGGAGAACCACTGAAGACTGAAGAGACTTTCTCATGGGAAATGTTTCACTTCACTTCACAGTTCAATTCAGTTCAATTCATTTAAACTGGGTCCTGTCCTGTCTAGTCTAGTCTAATCTAGTCTAACCTAGTCTAGTCTAATCTAGTCTAGTCTAGTCCAGTTCAGTTCAGTTCAGTCCAGTCCAGTCCAGTCCAGTTCAGTTCAGTTCAGTCCAGTCAAGTCCAGTTCAGTTCAGTTCAGTTCAGTTCAGTTCAGTTCAGACGCTTCCACAAAATTCAGTGTCACAGGCTGTTAGACTCTTAGTCTTGTTCCAGACCTCGGTCCAGTGGTAGAAGAGCAGCTCTGATGGAAACTGAACAGATAGAGAGCTGATTGGTCAGGTGGTGTTGAGATAATCAGATCAAATGATTAAAGTGTGTAGAATGTGAACAGGCAGATCTCATGTCCCATTCAGGTCCAGTCAGGAAAATGTGAAACCAGTTGGTGATGTGGCATGGAAGAAATTATTAACTTTTGGTGGAAATCTGACATGTGGAACTGGAATATCTGGACAGCTGCAGAGTGTTGCAGGAGGGAGGAGCTCTACTGAGGGACAGAGAGTTTCAACTGTAATTATTTCACATTCAGCTTCATTCATTAATTCATTCCGTTCCGTTCTGTGCTAACTGTCTCTGTCTCTCCAGCCGGTCATGGACTTCATCGATCCCATCCTGTCCGTAGCGACGACCATCTACAGCCTGTGTGAGGAGGTGAAGGCCAATAAGAAGCGCTGTCAGCGTGTCGCCCAGCGCGTCCGAGCGCTGCAGGAGCTGGTGATGTCGGTGCAGCAGCGGGGTCCGGGCCGGACCTCCGCCGACGTGGACCGAGCGCTGACGGAGCTCCACGTCACCCTGACGTCGGCCGAGGAGCTGATCAGGAAGTACACCTCAGCCAACCTGATCCAGCGCATGCTGAAGTCCTACAGCCACGGAGACGACTTCGGCAGCGTGAACGAACGTCTCAACGACGCCTTCCAGGTGCTGTCCGGCTTCCTGCAGGTGGAGCAGGGCGACCTGCTGTACCAGGTGTTCGAAATGTCGTCCAGACAGGAGGAGGACAGGGTGGACGGCAGGGAGGACGAGGCAGAGCTGATGAAAAGTGAGAGATGCTCTTTTCTCTTCCTCTGTGTATAGTATGTGGAGTGACATCAGAGGCGGCAGCTGGGTGTAGATACGAATGGTGTGACGTTTCAAATAGGCCACGCCCACAAAGTGCGGTACAAGAGATCTCCCTGCATTAAAGTGATGTCAGGTCTTTTCTCTGAGTCGGGAACGCGTCACGACTCGGCCGTCACGGTAGTTCTCGTTCACAAGCTTTATGGCTGAAAACTGGAGAACGTTTCCTCAACTGTTTCCACACACTGCAGCCTTCTAGGCTAACGTTAGCAATCGAGCTAGTGATCTAGCAATCTTTGGCTATTTCAGTGGATTCTGAATGTAAACACCACAGGAAACTGAATGATGCAGCACTGTAGTTATCAAGGAATATCCATGTCTTTTAAATTTGTACTTGTGGTTCATTTTCGGCTTCATTGTCTGAAATTTCTCGCCGTTCTCATTCGACTGCGCTCTGTTCAGCCATGTTGGAGCCATGTTCAGTTTGCAAATCAAGTTGTACAATACAGTAACAATGACATAAATCTGCAAACAGTTACAACCCCTTACCACCCGTGTGGCTCTTCCTGGTGGAAACTCCTTCAGACCGTAAATCCGACAGCACCTGAATGCAGCATATCCCGCTCAAACAAAAAATCAACATTTTCTGCGGTTGCTTTTTCTGTGTTTTGTGTGAAATGTATTTGGTGTTAATCGCCCAAAACCTTTTCACATCTGTCAAACAACTGCCTGATCATTATAATTTAATTATCTGGAAGTCACAAAATGCTATTGGTAGGCATCCGTCTGTCAGTGCTGACGATGGATTGCGCCTGAAGGATCGTCAGTTTTTGTTGCAGCGGAAACAGAAACACTTACCTGCACACAGAAACACAGAACACACAGAAAATGTCGATCTATTGTTTTGAACTGAACTGAACAGGGTTTGCACTTTGTAGGCGTGGCCTTTTTGCCGCATCATCACTATTCTTATCTGTGTCAAGGTGCGGCGCTCTCCATGCCTCAGTCTGAGACTTCATTTGATCTTGTAGTTTTTATCATTATAACGGAGAGCAAAGATCAAGCAGAGATCACCAGAAATTTATTTGGAAGTCAAATCTTAAAGAATTCCCGTCACCCTGACAGTCTGGTGACCTTCATCACACTGACCAAATAACATCTAGTCAGTCATCAGTGGATTTAAGTTTGCAGGTTTGGTGGTGAATCATGAGCAGGGACTTTGTGCAGTGAAGTGACGGATCTGCCTGATATCTTCTGCATGATCTTCAGAGGGTGTGTGTTCCCGAGTCTGACTGGGTTCAGTGTGTGATGTGTGTGTGATGTGTGTGTGTGTGTGTGTGTGTGTGTTTCAGTTCTGGTTCAGTGTGTGTGTGTGTGTGTGTTTCAGTTCTGCCTAAGTGGATGAAGAGAATGGAGGAGAAAGCCGACAAGACACAGAAAGACGTCCAAGACCTCAAGAACATGGAGAAGATGGTGGAGACCAGTGAGTGAACTACAACACTTTACTAGTAGTGGTGATAGTGGTAGTAGTAGTATCAGTAGTAGCAGTAGCAGTAGCAGTAGTAGTAGTAGTAGTAGTAGTAGTAGCAGTAGTAGTAGTAGTAGTAGTAGTAGTAGTAGTTGCAGCAGTAGCAGTAGTAGTAGTAGTAGTAGTAGTTGCAGCAGCAGTAGCAGTAGTAGTAGTAGTAGTAGTAGTTGCAGCAGTAGCAGTAGTAGTAGTAGTAGTAGTAGTAGCAGCAGCAGTAGCAGTAGTAGTAGTAGTAGTAGTAGTTGCAGCAGTAGCAGTAGTAGTAGTAGTAGTAGTAGTTGCAGCAGTAGCAGTAGTAGTAGTAGTAGTAGTTGCAGCAGTAGCAGTAGTAGTAGTAGTAACAGCAGTAGTAGTAGTAGTAGTAGCAGCAGCAGTAGCAGTAGTAGTAGTAGTAGTAGTTGCAGCAGTAGCAGTAGTAGTAGTAGTAGTAGTTGCAGCAGTAGCAGTAGTAGTAGTAGTAACAGCAGTAGTAGTAGTAGTAGTAGCAGCAGCAGTAGCAGTAGTAGTAGTAGTAACAGTAGTAGTAGTAGCAGTAGTAGTAGCAGCAGCAGTAGCAGTAGTAGTAGTAGTAACAGTAGTAGCAGTAGCAGTAGTAGTAGTAGTAGTAGTAACAGTAGTAGTAGTAGCGGTAGTAACAGTTGTAGTAGTAGTAGTAGTAGTAGTAGTAGTAGCAGCAGTAGCAGCAGTAGCAGCAGTAGTAGTAGTAGTAGTAGTAGTAGTAACAGTAGTAGTAGTAGCGGTAGTAACAGTAGTAGTAGTAGTAGTAGCAGCAGTAGTAGTAGTAGTAACAGTAGTAGTAGTAGCAGCAGTAGCAGTAGTAGTAGTAGTGACAGTAGTAGCGGTAGTAACAGTTGTAGTAGTAGTTGTATTACTACAGTAATAGTAACAATATTCGTGTTATTAAGATTATTTATCTATCTGTTTATTTTTTATGTATTTCTGTGTCTCTTTATCCTCTTTTCAATCAAAGTAAAGTTGTCTGTTTTTCTCTCGGAGCCAGCGGAGCCAGCAGAGACAGTGAGTCTGATCGCTTCGCTCTGACTCCTGTTGCTTCTCTCTGTTTCATCTGTTTCATTTCTGTCTCAGTTATTATTTTCAAGGCTACTGGAGAAATGTCTGGCAAAGTCACATTATCTGGGATAGAACAGACATTAAGATGGACAACAATAACATTTCCTCTGTGGGGAAACCGGGTGTTAAAATCAATCCTTAAACCCAGAGAAATACTTTTATTTTTTCATTGGCTGTCTGGTGTGCATGGTGGTTTGCTGTGATCACATCATGTTAATCCTGTGTTTCAGTATAATTTTCTGTCACGGCAAATGGATTTCAGGCTTCATGTTTGACAACATCAAGCTGCTACAGCTCAGCATCAATCCAACTGCACTTACATTTACATTTTACTCATTTAGCTGATGCTCTCATCGAGTGACCGTAGCAAACGATAGTGTAATAACTTGTCAAAATGAAATAAAATTTCCCAAGAAAGCCATGTAATAAAATGTAATAATTGTCCATCAATGTAATGATGCATTTCATTATCAGTAAAAAAAAAAATATATATATATCAGGCTTAATAACCTTTTTGACTCATTTAGAGACATTTTTTGACATGACAAGATAACACAAGATCCGTCAGTTCTTACAGCATCAGTTGCTACAGTGAGCGAGCAGGTAGCAGCTCGGCGTCTTCAGAGACGCTGACAGGTCACATGGCTGTTGATGGCCTATGGTTCAAACCTGTGACCTTTCCATCATGGGGCATTCTCTCAAACCATTTGGCCTCGCTGCTGACCCAAACTGAGCAGTCAGGGTGAATTACGAGCCTGACAGACCTGCGACACGTCACACTGCGTGTTGGAGAGTCACGTAAGAAAGACTCATCAGTCACATGTGTTTCTCTCTGCATATCAGTGACTTCATGTGTTTTCACAGTAAAGAAGCCCAGCGCCATCAGCCAGGCCATCCGAGAGATCAGACCGCAGGATCTGACCTACGATTTTCCCAAGACGCCCTTCTTCAAAACCTCCACGTCCGAGGTCTACAGAGGAGAGTACCACCGCTTCACTGTGGCCATCAAGAGATACATCGACCCGCTCAGCACCTGTCCCAAGTCCGTTAACTTCTGTTGGTTAAGTGTTAAGTTCTGTTGGTGAAGTGTTAAGTTCTGTTAAGTGTTAAGTTCTGTTGGTGAAGTGTTAAGTTCTGTTGGTTATGTGTTAAGTTCTGTTAAGTGTTAAGTTCTGTCGGTGAAGTGTTAAGTTCTGTTAAGTGTTAAGTTCTGTCAGTTAAGTGTTAAGTTCTGTCGGTGAAGTATTAAGTTCTGTCGGTTAAGTGTTAAGTTCTGTTGGTGAAGTGTTAAGTTCTGTTGGTGAAGTATTAAGTTCTGTTGGTTAAGTGTTAAGTTCTGTTGGTGAAGTGTTAAGTTCTGTTGGTGAAGTATTACGTTCTGTTGGTGAAGTGTTAAGTTCTGTTGGTGAAGTATTACGTTCTGTCGGTTAAGTGTTAAGTTCTGTTGGTGAAGTGTTAAGTTCTGTTGGTTATGTGTTAAGTTCTGTTAAGTGTTAAGTTCTGTCGGTTAAGTGTTAAGTTCTGTCGGTGAAGTATTAAGTTCTGTTGGTTAAGTGTTAATTTCTGTCGGTGAAGTATTAAGTTCTGTTGGTTAAGTGTTAAGTTCTATTGGTGAAGTGTTAAGTTCTGTCGGTTCAGCGTTAAGTTCTGTCGGTGAAGTATTAAGTTCTGTTGGTTAAGTGTTAAGTTCTGTTGGTGAAGTATTAAGTTCTGTTGGTTAAGTGTTAAGTTCTATTGGTGAAGTGTTAAGTTCTGTCGGTTCAGCGTTAAGTTCTGTCGGTGAAGTATTAAGTTCTGTTGGTTAAGTGTTAAGTTCTGTTGGTGAAGTGTTAAGTTCTGTTGGTTATGTGTTAAGTTCTGTTAAGTGTTAAGTTCTGTCGGTTAAGTGTTAAGTTCTGTCGGTGAAGTATTAAGTTCTGTTGGTTATGTGTTAAGTTCTGTTAAGTGTTAAGTTCTGTCAGTTAAGTGTTAAGTTCTGTCGGTGAAGTATTAAGTTCTGTTGGTTAAGTGTTAAGTTCTGTCGGTGAAGTATTAAGTTCTGTTGGTTAAGTGTTAAGTTCTATTGGTGAAGTGTTAAGTTCTGTCGGTTCAGCGTTAAGTTCTGTTGGTGAAGTATTAAGTTCTGTCGGTTAAGTGTTAAGTTCTATTGGTGAAGTGTTAAGTTCTGTTGGTTCAGCATTAAGTTCTGTCGGTTAAGTGTAAGTTCTGGCGGTGAAGTGTTAAGTTCTGGCGGTTAAGTGTTAAGTTCTGTTGGTTCAGTGTTAAGTTCTGTCGGTTAAGTGTAAGTTCTGGCGGTGAAGTGTTAAGTTCTGTCGGTTAAGGGTAAGTTCTGGCGGTGAAGTGTTAAGTTCTGTCGGTTAAGTGTTAAGTTGTGTCGGTTAAGTGTTAAGTTCTGTCTGTTCAGCGTTAAGTTCTGTCGGTTAAGTGTAAGTTCTGGCGGTGAAGTGTTAAGTTCTGGCGGTTAAGTGTTAAGTTCTGTACTACTTCTGTACTTAACTTTTACTGAAATTTTTTTTTTTTTTTTACATTTTCTTTCTAAAAGAGCGGTGCGGGATATTTTCTTGAAGGAAGTTGAAACCATGAGACGTTTTGAGTCGCCCAACATCCTGCGAATGTTTGGCATCTGTGTTCAGAATGAGAACGGTGAGTCAAGTCCAGTCTCCAATCCAATATCCAATATATATCCAATATATCATTATTAATTACTAGTGCTGCCTTGGTCTAATGACTGTAAACCAGTGAGAGCCTGGTGGACATGACTGTTCTCCTCTCACACCAGTAGTATTGTTAGTTCTAGTGTTTCTCCACATTAAGACTACATTTCCCATCAGCCCCGTTGCTTCCTCTGGAGACAATACTGTCTGTGGGTCCAAGAACCACAGGAGGAAGAGAGGAATTATATAGAGGAACCAAATAAATGAACTGATCCTTTAATGTGGTAATGATTTATTGATGTCAAGATGATATATGTAGCAGCTTTAAGTTACGATGTGCGATGTGTCTTTCTCGCTGCCTGAAGGACCCAACCCTCAGTTCCTCATCATCATGGAGTATTGTGAGAAGGGAAGCCTCCGGCAGGTTCTGGACTCGTCCTGCGAACTGTCCTGGAGAAAGAAGGCTCGCATGAGTCTGGACGCAGCGCAGGGACTCTACCGGTCCGTCTGTTTTATTTGCACATTTAAATGATATGTGAAATGATAAAACACAGAAAGAACAGGGGGGAAAATACAAATTATGTGGGATTAAAACATCTGTGGGATTTAAAATAAAATAAAGCATCTCACCTCAAAATCTGTGAAAGATAGATACATTTTAGTGCTGGAATGCTGTTGATAATGATAAAACGTAGAGAAAAATAATTACAAACTGTGAAGGTGAGACAAAAAATTGAGACTTAAAATTAAAAATAAAATAAAATAAAGTTAACCTGACAATAAAAAATACACCATCTCTCGTCTGAGAGAGAGATTATATAAATGATAAATGTGTTAATATGCCCTCATAGCTCAGACTGAAATGATAAAACAGAAAGAACAGAGAACAGAAAAAAGTGCAGGTAAAATGAAAAAAAAAAACTGTGGGACTTAAAAACATAATAAAATAAATTAAAATCCAAAACTTATCACCTCAAATTCTGAGAGAGATGATATAGATATATAATATTGCTGCTTGGTTGATCCACAGTATATGGAGATTTCATTTTTATCCATTTTGAATAGTGTGTGGGTGTTTTCTCTGTGTTGAACCGCATGTTGTATCTGTGCCACAGTATATTACTGTATTACTGTGACAGATGGAGCTGAGTCTGCTGTCTCCTCAGGCTGCACCAGACTGAGGAAAAATCCAAAGTTCATGGATGCATCAACAGCAGCAAGTTCCTGGTGGCTGAAGGCTTCATAGTGAAGGTGCTGCAGCATCTCCGTTTACTCTTTTACAAACATTTCTCATGTATCAGTTTTTTTTAATGCATTTAATTACATGCTGTCAAATATCACTATTTTGCAAGCAAAGGTGTGGAGACAAGTAGTTACACATCAAACCAGCAGCTGAGTCTCATGATGGAGGAACATGGAGAACTGTGTGTTAGATAATAAAGTGTAAATCTGTATGAAGCAGGTAGAAGCAGAGAGCAGCTGAGTCAGCTTGTTGTGGTGTGGCTGTAGATCCATTCAGTAACGTTCTCAGTAAAAGTGAATAGTGTGATAAGGTGGATTTGGTTCCTGTGACACAGTAAACTGTCTTGTCTTTAGCCCTAGTCTCTACTCCAAAACACTCTGAGTTGTAGCTTGAGAAGAGTCAGCTCAGTTAACCTGAACAAACTGTTAGCTAGCTAACTAGCCGGCAAACACACTGATGTTAATGTGAACATGCTAACGCTAGCCGCTGCTAGATACGTTAGCTAGTGTGCTAATCAGATGTGTTAACAACAAGACAGTGATGTTAGCTGATCAGATACTATGGTTAGCTAGCTAACAAGCTGACATTATCTAAACACTAAATCAATCAGATGGATCAGAGATGAAATGATCAGTTCAGTCAGAAACAGACAGAAATTAACCGTCTGTTCAGTTCTGTTGAGACGACAGAAACACAGTCAGCTGTTCCAACATGGCTGCCAGAGTGTCACCTGAAACTCATCTAGTATGTCAACTAATAAATTCAAATTCAAATATACTTTATTTATCTCCAGGCGGGCAATTTGAAGCAGGACAACAAGAACAGCACACATTCATCACACACATACAAAATAGAAATTAGATAAATGAGTGAAATGAATAAATACATTAAATATATATATTTTTATATATATACTTTTTAAAACCTTTTTTAAAACCAAGTTAATTGGAGGTAGAATCAGTTATTAAGCACAGGTGCATGTATGTTGCATAAACAGGTGTCAGTACAGACTCAGGGAAGCATCTGTTCAACATCAGGGAGCTGAATGAGGGAACCTTCGCTTTTACATTTACTGTTTTCCAGTCTAATTGCTTCAGGGATAAAACCACATTTTCTCCTATTTGTCCTGCAAGTGTGGCTTCTGAAACGCATTCCTGAAGGTATCAATACAAAAGATTTGTGTAAGACATGTAATGGATCATTAATAATAGCGTATGCTTTCTTGAGGGTCTGTTAGAGTTCACCTGTGCAAGGCTTCTCTGTGTTTCACCAATCATTTTTGAAATAATGTTGACAACTCGTTGCAGTTGGTTCCTGTCTTTTTGACTGAGGGATGCAAACCAACAAATAGAAGAAAATGTTAAAATGCTTTCAATAAATGATGTATAGTATGTTTTCAGTATTGTCCTATCAACTCCAAAAGAGTTAAGTTTGCGTAGACCATACAAACATGGCTGGGATTTTTTTATAATAACTTCTGTATTCTCATTAAATCTCAATCTATTATCAAACACAGTTCCCAAATATTTATAACTCTGGACAATTTCAACATTTCCTCCATGAATAATTGTTGGCAAACTATTGTTACTTTTTGGAGAAATGCTAATTTCCTTTGTCTTTGACACGTTCAAAACCAGGAATGACTTATCACACATCTACAGATTCTCCCAGTACAGGCCATGTGACGATTTGACAGAGCAAGAAGTGACATCAAAACACTGTCATCTGCAAATTTTACTATATGGTGGTTTTTATAGTTACTACTACTGTTTAATAAGTGATATGCCTTAATGGATTGTGTTCAGTTTATCATGTGGTGGAGATTGCAGATTGGAGTCTTTAATTTGCCCAAATTTATGGATGTTAGTGTCTGTGTGGATTAGTGATCTGTCCAGGATGTCTCCCTGCCTTCCACCCAGTGCATGCTGGGATTGAATAAGCGTGCAGAGACAGTGAATGAACTGTAGATGTGTGGTTGGTTTGGTGCAGCTGGGCGGGTTGGAGCTGGCCAAAACAGAGACGTCTCTGAGGAAGAAGGCGGCGGAGAAGAGCCGGATCAGCTCTCTGTGCTACAGCTCTCCTCAGCAGCTCAGCGACATCAACCTGGTCTACAGCAAGCAGTGTGAGATGTACAGGTCAGAACCAGCAGCTTCTTACATTATGTTACCCACATTCTGCAGAGTCACAGAACTGCTTCTCCACAGGTGGGGACTCGAGTCACATGACTTGGACTGGAGTCACGTGACTTGGACTGGAGTCACATGACTTGGACTCGAGTCACATGACTTGGACTCGAGTCACAGTTTTAATTGCTTGAGACTTGACTTGCTGCATGAAGAGAAGACTTGAGACTTGACTTGACTTGGGTTCTGGTGACTTGGGACTTGACTCTGACTTGTACTTTGATGACTTGAAAAGGTTTCTAAAGTCTTGACTTGAGATCTTGTGTTTGTGTAAATGACTTAGATTGAAAGTGATGAGATTTGTTCAGCAGACGACTGAATTTAAATTCTGTTTTCTGAATTTGTATGGAATGATTGAATTTATTGAAGTTGAAACTGATTATAGAAATCAAACTCATGATGCTCTTACCAAGTTTTTATCCTATTAAAACCATATTGCATTGAAAAGTCCTAGATATTTAGTTTTCTTTAAGATATTAAATTGATACTGGACTCTTGATTGATTGATTGATTGATTGACTTGAGACTTGACATTAATGACATGGACTTGACTTGGTGTTCTACATTTAGACTTGAGCCTTGACTTGAGCCTTGTGCCTCATGACTTGAGACTGACTTGGGACTTGAGCACAGTTGACTTGGTCACACCTCTGTGCTTCTCTAATCTCTAGGCTGCCGACAGTTGAATGATGGACAAATGAATGAATGACTGAATAAATCGATGAATTAATTAATCAAACAGTCCTCACTCTTGTTGTCTTTCAGCTTTGGGATCGTCTTGTGGGAAATTGCGACCCGTAAGAAACCGTTTGAAGGTTTGTGTCTGCATCAACACATCGGCAGAAATACACTGTCAGCAGGAAAATCTGTCTTCCTCTGCCGCTCAGGGAGGATCGTGATCAGGGGCAAAAAGTTTGGGTCAGGTCACATGACCAGCTTTAGTAGCTCAGATGCTAATTTGCCACGCCCCCTTTTCAGTACAATGCAGTGTCAATGGGAGTTTGGATCTAAGGCCCTGACACACCAAACCGACTTCAAAGAACCAGCGGCGACGAAGGCCGACTGTTGCGTCGCCTCACGTCGCCTGCGTCTGGTCCAAAAAGTTGCACTTGAACACACCGCAAAGACTACACCCGACGGCCAACTAGCACGCACGTTCTGCGCCTGCGTGAGGGGAAATAACTCTCCATACCTTATGTCTGATAAGAAGTTGCAAATGGCACTGGCGTTGTCAGCCCTTGGTCTTTTGGTTGTGGAAGAAGAAAGGAAGAGGCGGAGGCGAAAAATAAGGAGAAACCGCACTAAATGGGTGAAATCATGAATAACGTTACTCCAGCGACAGGCTCAAGGGGCTTTCCCGAACCTGTGTCGAGAGCTGGAGATAAATGAAACCTCCGATTTTAAAAATTTCGCTCGGCTCTTTCCTGTTCAGTTCCATATGTTGAAGGAATTTATCAGTCCAATCATCCAGAGGCAAAACACAAACTACCAATCAGAGTGATCTCTCTCACCGACGGCTCCGACGCCGATTCAACATGCTCAATCGGCCGAAAAGACGCCGACAGGGTCCGACTAGTGCCGACGGTGCGGGACACACCGCAAAAACTAGGGACACCGACGCTTACCGACGGCCCGACATTGGCCGACGGCCGACCGTCGGCCTGGTGTGTCAGGGCCTTAAGACCTGAACCTGGAGTGTCTTCATCTGAATGAGACAAATCATTCTGAGGTGCAATTTGAGATCCAGCAAATTTTCTCTATTTTCTATAGTGTTGAAGTATTTCACTGGTACACTGTGTTTGATGTCAGCTCTTCCTCCTCTGCCTGACATGTTGTTGGTTTGTTGTCGTTGCGGTCGACTCGTTTCCATCACAACCAGACAGCAGAGCAGTGACATACTCGCTAAAACAGGAAGACAATTACATTTCTATTACAAAACAGTCAACACTTCAGAATGATTTGTCTCAGATGCAGCTGGACCAGTTTGTAACGTTCAGATTTTTACTTCCCATTCATTTGAATGGAAACTGACATTGAACACGTTGGTGAGCAGATTCAACAGCAGATCTGCTGCTGTGATTTCCAGCTGACTGTTTCACTTGAATTTCACTTTGGGAGGGAGACTTACTACTAATTTTAGTATAAATCAAGAATAGAAATGCAAAATAAGGACAGACCAGTTGCTGCTTTATTGTCTCCAGCAGGATCTGTTGTTGAGTCTGTTCACCAACGTGTTCAATGTCAGTTTTCAGGATGTTTTCGCCTCATTCAAACTCTACAAACTGGTCCAGCTGCATCTGATCTTGGTGAGAAGTTTATATTCTGGTTTTCAAATAAATAACCTCCATGTTAAAACTAAGTGGAATATTGCTTTAAGCTTTAAGCTCTGCCTCCTGCGTCTCTGAGCTGTCCCTCTGTCTGCAGGATGTTCAGGTCAGCAGATCCTTCAGAAAGTGTGTCAAGACAGATTCCAGGAGCCGCTTCCCGCAGACTGTCCCGAGAGTCTGGGTCAGCTGATCGACGCCTGCCGTGCCTTCGACTGTTTCCAAAGACTGTCAGCTGGAGGTGCGGCAAGTTCAAGTCTGTTTATTTGTCAGATACACAGCATACACAGGGCAAACTGACTCCTACTGACTCTCTCATCCTAGTCTGGTGTCTCCACACCTCCATGTAAAACAATCAGAGGTGTGGAGATTTTCCAGCAGAACAGCTGGTTAGAAAAGGGCGGAGCCTCTGTATGCTGTCGTGCTTCAAACCAATCAAACTGCTCTAGAGGCGGAGCCACGTCAGTCTCTTATACATTTCTCTCTCCCATAATGCATCACTGGCTGTCGACCATGTTTGATAAATCAAACGTAAACTAGGGATGTTCCTAACGACTAATTTCCCTGTCGATTAAACGAAAATTTAAATTTAGACTAGTCGACTAGTCTAAAAGTAAGAAAACATTCAGAAAACAGTCAAAATTGAGCACAATTTAATCTGTAAGGTTAAAACGTTGTCCGAAAAAATATTGCGTGTATTTAAGAGCCATTTGAAACCGTTAATCACATTCTTCAATAACTGTGGCACTTTGCGCTGTTGATTATGAACATTGCACATTATAAAACATGACAGCTCACCCGGCTCTGTGTTCAGGCTCAGTAAAGTCTGTTCACTTTCAGAAGCTTTGCCTTCAACAGAGTTGTGGAAGCAGATCTTGTGCAGTCATTGCCATGATGAGCTGCGTTATCTCTTCAGACCGAGCGGGATCACAGCGTCGGGGCGTGGCTGCGTAACATCTTAGACGCAACAGTTAACTGGCGTTGTACATTAGTAATAATTAGTTTAACCGACTAGTATTTCTGGTGCCGAGTAGCGAGGGTAGAAACGTTTAACCGACTAGTCGACTAATCGCGCACATCCCTAACGTAAACATCCGTCCCGTCTCTGTTTCGTTAGTTTGAGACGGAGGTGTGGAGGAGTGAGATTACTCTTATCTGGACTGACTGACAGTGAGTGAAGTGAACACGGTGATGAACAGCTGCACCAGTAACACAGTGATGATGTCTCTCCACAGTTCTGGTGGATAACCTGCGCAGAGTGGTGCAGAAGTTAGAGGACTGAAGCTCCTCCTCCTGTCTGTCTGTCTGCCTGTCTGTCTGCCTGTCTGTCTGTCTGTCTGTCTGCCTGTCTGTCTGTCTGTCTGTCTGTCTGTCTGTCTGTCTGTCTGCCTGCCTGTCTGTCTGCCTGTCTGTCTGTCTGTCTGTCTGTCTGTCTGCCTGCCTGTCTGTCTGTCTGTCTGTCTGTCTTCTGTCTGCCTGTCTGTCCCTCGCTTCTGGATCTGATCGTCTGAATGAAACCCGTCTGGAACCTGCTGGATTTACACTTTAAAAGGTTAAAAGCTGTGAGGTGGATGTAGTTTTTATTCCAGGTCACTGTGACTGTCTGCCATTAGACTGGGTGGGGGGTGGAGGGGGGTGGAGGGGGGGGGGGTCTTCACACCAGTTGTGGGTGTGAAGAAACTGGTGTGAAGCTCTTCACTACATAATATTATTGATGTAGAAAAACACATTGTGAGAGCAGATTTAGCTCAGCTGTCTGTGGCTCATTAGATTCAAGGAAACTTTATTGTCCATTATTGCAAACAACACGTACATTTTTCTTTGGCTTGTGCAGAGAGACATCAGAAACTAAGTTAAAAACCAAAGTGAAATCAAAGCAACCTGAAACATGGTGAGCTGTGCTGAGTCGGTTAAAACAGCCTCTCTCTGTACTGATACTGCAGCTGGAATGAATGATTGCTGAATGATTGATTACAACAATTAATTAACATTTTACAGTCTGTTGACAGACAGATATGTTGCTCAATGTAGTTAAAATCTTGACTGGCCAAGAAAATCTTTGTTAAAACACGGTTCACTGATCTGAAACATGTTTGGATGGCTTTTTATTAATGTCTTACAATATGAAAATGATACCTCATTAAAGAATGATGACAAACTACCTTTGCTTCTGGTTTCTGTATGAACTCCTGTGCTGTTTGGCTGCTGGTGCAGCAAGAGAAGAAGAAATGTCTTCAACAGAGAGACTGGGACCAAACTGCCACTTCTCATCTGGAACAATTACATCTACATTACAATGGCAGATTTTAATCTAAGCTTTGACTTAATATAAAAATACAAAATCTGTAATAATTATGATGATGTCAATATTTTGAACAAGGTCGATGTCTTTCATTATTGCAAAGTCAAATCCGTTGATGTCCAGTGGTTTTAGTGTGGGGACTCTTGAGGATCAGTCAGGCTCAGACTGAAGCCGGTCGTCAGACAGCTGATGTGATGTTACATTCAGTAATGTTGCATCCATTAAATCCATTTAATGTAGATATGACAGGGTTACAGTTGGAGTATTTGCTTCCTAACAGCTTGCAGTTGCTGTTTTCTTTGATTATATGGAAATGGTAACAACAGGCAGGTCAGGTGAGGAGGGAGGAAGCATGGTGGATGAGTTTATGACCACAATAAACGGTAAATCCTCCCATGTTTTAACAAGTAAGGAACATGTATGAAAGGGGTATTTGGTGTCAGGTCAACTCAAGTCAAGTTTATTTATGTAGCCCTTTATCACAAGCATGTCTCAGAGGACTTTACAGAGAATGTGTCTAGCTAGATCTAAACGCAATCAATGGTGAATAAAATTATATAGGACAAGCATAGCGAAAAACACAAGGTAGGTAAGAGCAGATTTTAGCAAGACAAACAGTCTACCTGTTCTACAGCCTAACCTACCCGGCAACCAGCCTCAGACCCTGATCCACACAAGGAAAAACTCCCAGGAAAAACCTTGGGTGGGCTGAGGCATTTAGGTTATAAGAAATATATCTCAAGAGATATATCTCTGGTTAAAGAAAGGTTCAATAAAATCAAATAAACAAAACAAAACACAAAAGTTTGCTCAGCAACAGAGTCTGCTCCTCACAACAGACATCTGCATGCTGCTCAACAGAGACTCAACAGTTCCTCTAAAGGGCTGCAGGAGCTCAGCGTCAGACAGACAGGCAGGCAGACAGACAGGCAGGCAGGCAGACAGACAGACAGGCAAGCAGACAGACAGGCAGACAGACAGGCAGACAGACAGACAGACAGACAGACAGACAAGCTGGAGGAAGGAGTTAGCAGAGAGAGCAAATCTCCAGGAGGAACTCTAACTCCGTGTTTCTCATCCTGTTTGGCTCCTGACCCTTTAACACAATGTGATGATATAATATAAAATACAGTGAGATAAAATACAATAAAATAAGTAAAATAAAAAAAACATAATTCGATAGTTAGGGGCTTTTCTTTCCATGGAGTGACTCATCATCTCAGTCATCTCAATATACGATCTTTTCCGATGACGTTGCAGCGGGATGGGGCGGGCCGCGCGGACTGGCGCCGGGAGATTCGAGCCTCGAGCCCCCGGGAATCAGCGCTACTGAAAACCGACGGCGCTTCTGAACCAACTGACTCCGGTCTGACCCGAGAATCCTGCTAACCAACACACCGAAACACCCCGAGCCACCCCGAGCCACCCCCGTCCCCCCGCCGTGCGTCATGCTGTTGCTCCGCGCGGTCCGTCCGAGTGGAACCAGCCGCAGTTAAAGCTTCACTTCCAGGTTAGTGTTTGTTTGTCAGCCTGCTAGCTGTTTAGCAAGTTTAGCTAGCCGCGCTAATGAGCTAACCAAGCTAACGCCTTTCCTTTACAGGCAAGCTTTCTTACAAAAAATAACGTTCAAGTCATCATCAGCAGTGTATTTTTCTTTACAGAAATCGCAATATACGATATTATAATATGTTGGTAAATAGCGGGATAACCCCATTAACCTGTAGCTACCGTGTCCTTGGTAACCGGAGCAGAACAGAGTGAACATGTTGCTCTTTCTATCGTGACGCTCCGGCTGTGTTGTTCTTTGCTGTCATGCCAGTAAAGTGCATTAAAATGAACAAGCAATGAACTGAATTGAATTGAGGGAGTTAATGTTAGCTAGCTTCCCGTGCTCGGCCTCATCGACCTCGGTCTGAAGTTCTGTTCTTCCCGCCGCGGCAGCAGGTTAGCTAGCGTTAACTCATCACAGCTAGCAGATAGATTCATAAGATGCAAAGGAAGTTTAATGAACAGATCACAGCCCAAAGCCTCGTTTCTCAGGGCGACTGGTCACTACTAATGGACTGTTAACTAGCTACTGTTAAATAACGTTAAATAACGTTAACTGATCGCTAGCTAGTTAGCACAACACGCAGGTTGTATAACTTTGAGTTTGTATGCAGCTAGTCGGTGCTGAGTCTGCTGGAGCTCCACTAACTGATTCAGTGCAACTCGGGAACTGGGGAAATTGTCTATTAATGAACTGTGAAGTTCTCCTTCACTGTTCGAGGTGTTTTGATGAACCAGATGAATTGGTTCCAGTCGCTGCAGCCTCACGTTTGATGCATGCTGGCTAACTTTTTCTGTTCAGTATGTTTACAGTATGGAGCCTATCCCAGCATGCATTGGGTGGAAGGCAGGTCTCCAGGCAGATAGACTGACACTCCCCTTCCTAACAGTGTAGAGTCTCCAGTCCAGCTGACTGGAAGAGCTTACTCCACACAGAAAGGACCAGGAGTTGAACCTGCAACCCTTGTTGCTGTGTAGCGAGAGTGCTAACCGCTGTCCCGCCCGAGCAGAATCTGTGAGAGTAAATGAACCAGCCTGTGTTTATCTCCACTGTGCAGATGGAGCCGATGGAGGTGGACTTCCTCCTGGAGCTGCTGGGCGGAGCCAGCAGGCAGCCGGAGGCCGGCGGCGCCACGGTCCAGGCGCAGGACGGCCAGGCGCAGGACACCCACGCACCCCCCGTCATCCTGGACTCGGGCAGCAGCACCGAGGTGGACGACGACGACGAAGAGGGCGAGGCGGCGGGCCGCGCCCCACCCCGCCTCCCCACCGCCTGGGCTTTCAGCCAGAGGGCGGCGGGCGGCGGCCGCACCGCAGCCACAACATCAGCAACACAGGGAGCCATCCGGCGCAGGAGAGTCAGGTACCAGAGGAGGCAGTGAGCCGGGGGGGGGTACTCATTATGAATAACACAGCTGGTTGATTACCATCCAACCAGAAGCCCTTAAACAAGTTCGCCCAATGTCATTTAACTTATATCCGTCAAAACGGATGGAAATCTGACAGACGGAGCGTCATCAGTCTGTCTGACAACAGACAGCTGTCAGTGGAAATGAACTGAAATGAACTACAGACGGATCAGTGTGACTGCTGTCTAACACCTAGTTTAACCAGAAGGTTTCGCTGTGTGTGTGTGTGTGTGTGTGTTTGTGTGTGTGTGTGTGTGTGTGTGTGTGTGTGTAGGCAGGGCCTCAGGGTGCACTACCCCAGCCAGACCGCCGCTCCCTCCAGAGGTTTCCTGGACTTCTTGCTCCGCGCTCCGGCCGCCGGCGCCGCCGAGCCCGGGTCCGGCAGCACCACCGAGGTCAGCGAGTCTGACGAGGAGGAGGAGGGGGGTGCAGCCCCCCCCGCCGCAGCAGAGCCCGCCCCCCCTGCCCTCGGCCCTGCCCCACCCAGCCCCCGCTTCAACCCCCCGGTCCAAAACACACAGCCACAGGAACCAAGCAGTGAGCCTGAGCCGCTTTCACTTTACACTTACACTCCAGTCTCTTTGTCCACAGAGACTCACTGAGCTCAACAGTAGAATCAGCTTCAGTTTCTAGATCAGCAGCAGCCAGTAGATAGGAGGTGAAGGGTCAGAGGTCACAACAGCCAGAAAATAGATGGACCAGATATTCCTGTGATCAAAGAGAATTGTGAGGGAGAGACAGGAGAGCGAGGAGGATTTCCTTTGAGTTTCAGATACGAGAGTTTTGGAGAAAGCAGAAGGAAGAAGTTAGTGCGCTTCTACATTGTTCATTACGGTAACACATAACACTCAGACTGTAGCTCAGACCCTGCCTGTCTGTACTGTCTGTTATTAGAGCAGAGCAGGAAATTAACATTGTCATGTCCAGAGGCAGACATGGCTGCTGATTCCCAGAATGCACCAGCTGCTGTCACTGTTTCACCAGCAGACTGAATACAACTGGACTTCTGAACGGCTGTTAGCACCCCAGTTCTAGCACAAGCTAGGTTCATACAGGCTTATACAGTGTGTGTGTGTGTGTGTGTGTGTGTGTGTGTGTGTTCTGACTGTTGATGTGACTGTTGTGTTCTGGTGTTTGTGTGTTCAGACTCCAGTTCAGCTGCAGCAGCGGGGAGGACGGAGGCTGCAGCTCCGGAGCTCCAGGTAACAGAAAGACCTTTTCCTCTCAGCAGTCCCCCAGCAGGTTTAGTGTCTGTGTGTTTACTGTCCCGTCTGTGCCCGCAGGCGGCCGCGGCCTCCGTCCCGGCGCCGCAGGGTGAGGAGGGCGAGGGCGACACCTGCAGCATCTGCTTCGAGCCGTGGACGACGGCGGGGGAGCACCGGCTGGCCACGCTGCGCTGCGGTCACCTGTTCGGTCACACCTGCATCGACCGCTGGCTGCGGGGACAGGGACACGCCGCCAAGTGTCCGCAGGTCAGAGGTCATCCACGCTCCACCGGGACGTCCCGCTGGAAACGACACACACCTCATATTTGGTCTGAGTCTGACAGTCACACCGGGCCTCAGCACGCGCCCGGTGGTTTGTTTTGGGTCGTAGCTGAACCCCAAAGTAATAAAGCAGTAATTATTTATGATTTGAATTTTGTAATTAAGGACACAATAAGAGTAACAGAGTGAAAACAAGACTTTCTAGCTGCTACTGCTTTTTCCCCCTGGAGCAAGACAAATAATCCTGATCAGAATGTTTAGCAAAATAATTGGGATTATCATTTTGGCCACAGTGGTGCGGTCCCAACCTGAACCCAGTCTGACCAGCAGGATGCAGGTTGATGTCGGTGCTGAAGCCAAACATTAAAGTTACAGAGCAGCAACACACAGCGATGTGTGAAAGTAAAGTAAAGTTACATAGAAAGAACTAAATACACATTTCTGTCAAATTGCTCTAAAAGCTGCAGTCCAGCATCAAACCACCAGGATCAAACAGTAAAACTATGAACTGTTGAGTCCAGCAGAACGGCTAAAATCTAAATATGACTAACAGAGAAAAAGATGCTGGCTGCGCTCAGGTGAAGGTCAGTTGTTGTCAGTTGTTAATTGTATTATTTTTTTTTTAACTAGACTTTTTTTGTCCGAGCCTTTTATTTGCAGTATGCAGAATTATTTGCCTATTTTTCTAAAATCTAAATGTAAAATAGAGATCAGATTAGGTTTAATAAATTTCTTTGATCGATCGTCCTCAGAAATAACGATCAATTTAATCGATTCATCTTTTTAAAAAAAACAGCAGAATGACAGAACATGACAGGTTTGTGTTTCATCACAGTAACTTTTCACCTTGTGTTATATTTAAATAATTTCACTTAAAACTCCCGCTGATGCAGCTTAAGATGAGACCACACATTGTTCAGTTTGATTGTTTAATTGATAAGCTTGATCAATTGAATTCTTAATGGAAATGATTGATCGGTTAATCATGTATAACCCTGATGTAAAAGTAACTGATGTGCAGTCTGTGGCACGATGTCACTTCCTGTGGTTTTGCAGTGCAACAAGAAGGCGAAGCGCTCGGACGTGGTTCTGCTGTACGCTCCCAAGCTGCGGGCGCTGGACAACTCCGAGCAGGAGAGCATGAAGAAGTGAGTGACGGCCAGCCGATCAGCTGTTTACTGTGATATAAACATCAGTTTATTATTGCAGCTTTGATTCACTGATGAAGAGTCTTCATCACAACATCAGAATCTGTTTCCCTCCAGCGGTCACTGGAATTTGAAGCAATGTGACATGTTCCCATTTGTCCAGAGACAACTGTGGAAAGTGTCGAGCGACCGAGCATGAATTCAGCTTTACATGTTAGAAACAACACGTATGTTATTCTAATGCATCAACTAATGGTCATACAGCCATGTTGGAAACTTGTACATGTTAGAAACAACACGTATGAACTTTCCTGCTTCAAGCAAGCAAAACGTTTTTTGCGATATTGTGGAAAGTTTCTTGAATTTGCAGCTTTTCTAACTGCATATCATCAGTGATGCAGCGTAATGTACATAAGAACACTTGGATGTAGGGCTGCACGATATATCGTTTCAGCATCGTCATCGCGATACAATAGTCACATCGCAGGACGTGCGATGTCAAGTAAGGCAAATTAACTCAAACACGTCATGCTACAACTTTTTTGCTGCTTGATACAAAAGGAAAACTCGCACGGTTCTCATTTTCCATGACTAATCTACAAGAAGCGTTGGTTGTTTTGTTAGTAAGGCTGAATTTTGACTGTGTGTGTGTGTGTGTGTGTGTGTGTGTGCAGGTCTCTGGAGCTGGAGCAGAGTCTGAGGAGGAAGGCTGAACTGGAATCAGCCAAGTGCAGGTTGCAGCTGCAGGTGGTGACCAGCGAGTGTGGGAAACTACGACAGCAGCTGCAGGTCCTCATGATGATAATGAAAACTGTTTATACAGCATTTAACCGAGAGCAGTCAGTGTACTGCTTCACAACAACAAGGTTACAACAAGATTAGTAGAGTTTATAAAAAAAAAAAAAAAGAGGTACAATTTTGAAAACACATTCAAAAGAAAAGCAGGTATGCTCTGTCTGAAACGACGCTGAATATTTCTACATATGAAGAGTTTTGGCTCCTGTTCCAAAATGTTTGACAGTGGGACATGAAAGAAAGCAAGTGGTGGATCTGTGTTAAAGGACAGAGGAGAACATGTTTACAGTCTGGATCCTCTAGATTTTACAGATATTGAATGATCAACTTCAGGTAAACACTGTT